>NW_023496030.1:600000-889957 GCF_904425465.1 Colossoma macropomum | reverse complement strand
TATTGTCCTGAACTACTTTAGAAGGCCTGTATTGGCTACCAGCTTCAGCCAGTGTATACAAACCTATGAGAACTCTTGGTCTGGTCTCATGTCTGAAACTAAACAATGTGGGGCTTGATCAGGGCTTGTATTGTAATCGAAAGTTAGAAAGTGCAATCAGCTTTTGAACCTAACCTTCAATTTAAAATAAAAAATAATTGATTCATAATTGTCATGGTTTTAGTAGACCACAAATATAATCTGTTCCTGCAATAGAAGGTTTTAATTGTTGTTTGCGGTCTTAGACCACTCACTGGCCGCTTCAGGTTATTCACTTTAATATGTGGATTCACTTTGTCTTCCGGTTCTCATACGGAAAAATAGAGTCACAGTTACCATCAGTTTGCTTTTAAAGGCATTCTTTTCATCACGTAAGCAATGCCCATAAGTATAACTTGTTTTCTTTTTACTTCGTATCCTTTGTATACCTATGACAACAAGCAATATGCTATGTTGTTTTCTGTTAAAAATAACTTTTCTTTGCTTTCATAATGGCAGCTAAATTTAACGTGGTCCCATTAACTGTCGAACTGAAGATCAAGCTTTGCATCCATGTTCTTTGTTCACCCTATAGTCGCATGTTTAACTGGGAGCTCTTAGGCTTGACTGATCTATGAAGCTAAGCCAGGGTCGTTTAGTGACTGGATGGGAGACCATGTTGCATTGCCAGCAGTTCAAAGCCTTTCAACCAAAACTTTTATTTTGAAACTAAACTTTGGATACAGTGAAAAGTAGCTTATATTGTGGGCCTAAGCAGAATAAAAATGTCTCTTTTTAACATTTGGGCTGCCAACCCCTCCTCTAGAGTGACTCTAGATGACCCTCATTCAAAATTAGGGTGTTTTTCTGGGTAAGGGCAGGGTCTCTTGGCTCCAGTAAAGGGAAATTTTAATGCTGCAGCATACAACGACTGAATGAATTGTGTGCTCCAAGCTAGTTAGCAACAGCTTAGAAAAGGCGGTTTTCTGTTTCAGCTTGCAGTGCCCCACAGATAAGCTCCATTAAAAAATTGAACTTGTAGCAAACCTTTTACTGGCACGCAGAGCCCTGACTTCAATCTCATCAAATATATTTGGGATTAGTGTGCAACCTCACCAATGCTTTTGCGGCTGAATGGAAATTAATACCCACAGCCATGTTCCAAAATCTAGTGGAAAGCCTCCCCAGAAGAGTGGAGCCTGTTTTCGCAACAAAGAATGAACTCTAGATTTTGGTTAGGTATGTAAATGTATGTCTTTTTTTGTAAAAATAAATAAATAATAATGAATAATAATAATAATAATAATAATAATAATAATAACAACAACAACAACAACAACAGGTTTTAAAATAAAAAGTAAAACATCCAGGGGATTGGGTGAGTTGCCTTGGCAAATAGATTAATTAGTTTTCTCCACCATCAGATTCTGCCTTCCAAAATATGTTTGCTGCCATGTAGTGTCTAAGCATTTTTGTTCAGAATATATGACTCTAAAAAGGAAGACATGCAGCAGTCATAACACCATATTAAACAATCAACAGATGTATGTACTGATATTGAGATTTTGTATTTCAGCTTTTATTAAGTTTCTCCATCTGGATCAGAGATCAAAAATTAAGTACCAGTACAGCAACACCTCACTCAACACTAAAATGATTCCACAAAAAGCAAACTATTCCCATCAGAATGCATACTTAGCATAGACAGAACCTTCAGCAAATGCTCTCAATAGTGTTCTGTCTCTGCCAACCATCATTTTACATAATAAAAGGGAGAAATATCGCAGAACCACTCTGGGGCCAACAGTAATCAGCTGCTGCTGCCTTATGTTCTAATGTAATTCATATGCATGTTTGATTTCACACTATTATAAAATCTGTATTTGCAAAACTGCCTGATGTTCAAAAACGGGTTGTGTTCAAATGCCAGATGAGACAGTGCCTTGTACTGATGTACAATACATGAATGTATCTTGCATTTGCTATTTGAAGCCAACCTGTTGTGTAGCAGCAGTAGTGGAAGGAGGGCAAGATGTGTCTCTGAGGACAGTGAGCAGAGAATGCTGTATAACACTCTCACGTGCCCATGTTTTACCACCCCCACATCGTTGTGATTTGACTCTCCTTTATTACTCAAATAGTCATTATCTTATTGTTAATCATCGTCGTCATTTAACAGAGGTGGGCCATCATCACAAGAATTGGTGAAAGCTTTCTTGCTTCGCTTTTGCACATGGTCCTCATTCATCTTCTCCAGTGCTTCAATCTGCAAAACAGAGCTTTCATTAGTTAACCTTCCCTATACTTTTGGTGATATTACATCTTTCAATTGCCTTGTACGGAACCCATATCTAAATAAATAAACAAACAAACAATAAATTCTACCGGAGCACAAAAGCACAAAAAAAAAAATAATAATAATAAAACAAACACACTTGCTACAAGGGGGTTGTTTACATTACTGTGTTTGCACAACTGTCAATCTAATTTAGATTATTAAATAAAGTCACAAATTTCCTTTAAAGACAAAACTGGCTGCACTACTATTATTTCAAGAGCCATTTGAAATAAATATACACAACAGAACAGCCTGACAGTGACAAATTCTTACCTGGGCTAAGAAATCTGCCTCATTGTCACAACTAATTTGCAGTCCAGACACAGTGTTGAAGAGTTCATACACATTCAAAGCCTCTGCCACTCCGGCTTTCTGGAAAAACTGGGAAAGTGGAAAAGAAGCATCTAAATAATCACTGTAATAAATCACTGCAAATTTCTACAGTGAAAACCCCAGTTGGAAGAACATCCACAGCAAATTTTCCATCCTATGATATTTTGTTTTGTAAAACAAATATGCTTTCTGCAAAAATATGCAGAAATCGTAATACTGTAACATTATGCAAAGAGATACTTACTGTGGCTACATTCCTGCAGTCCCGGAACAGAAACTCCAGACCATGAGGATGAGTGGGCTCAACAGACTGGCTCACGTCAATTAACCAGACCTACAGAAAATAAGAAAGAAAGAAAAAACAATTTCTTAGAGGCCAATAAAAAAAAAAAACATATCATATTATAGTCACATATTAAAAGTAAACACGTTTGATACCAGTTGAAAGTGAAATGAGCTTAGAAGGCAGGACCCCCCACCTGTCCATCATGCCAGAGCATATTGTATTCACTCAAGTCAGCATGAACCAGGTTACATTCCTTATATAGCTGCTGCATCATCTACAAGGCAAGAGAACAGTCCAAATAGTTATAATTTTGCTGGGCATTTGGAATATTTTTTTTTTTCTGTACACCATTTTAGGTAAGCATAAGTACAAGAATAAACTACCCTAAAGTAAATGAGAGATACATATTCCTTGAACACAGTCACTTTGCTTAGTCTCAAAATCAGACATTGAAAACTAGCATGAAGCAGCCAGTCTATGGAAAAAAAAGCTAGGAAAGTGGATGCTGAAGGAAAAAGATGCAAATTAAAGTCAAATCCCAGACACTCCAAAGCAAAATAAACATCTTGAACAAAAGAAAAAAAATTGAACCATGCCCGAGCCCCCATCTCCAAGCAGGCCCGGGCATGGTACAGAGCGATCAGGTTAGTCAAAGGAATTGGACTGTGGGGCTCAAAAGTACACGGGCACAGTATGGATCGCCTAGTGTGAGCACACCGTAAATCAACTATACTGAACAAGAACAGGAAATTAATCTGAATAAAAACATACATGGTAAACATTAGATAGTTTCTCATACTGCAAACGATTCATCAGTGGTACATGTCTTCTAGATCTCCACCTCTTTTTTTGACTGACAACAATGAAATGGTGTTCAAAACAAGTAACTTGATATATTTACAGTATAAAGCTCTAGTAAACATGATCAAAAAAGATCAGTGCACCTGTACTACTTGGTAGTATGCTTTCTTCGTATCCTCACAACTCAGCATTGCTTCCTTCAGTTTAGGAGCAGGCACTTGGTCCTGACCAATAAAAGACATCACAAGGATGTGCTTCTTCAGAACAACCACCTCCGGACATGGAATCCCTGCCTTTTTCATCCTGTGTAAATGAGAGACAGATAAGGAGGGGAAGGTGAGAGACAGAGACTGCAAATGTAAAATAAACAACATTTAGGATACACTCTTGATAATCAAACATTCATTTATCAGTAAAACTCACAGGATATGATTATAAATGTTCTACAACATCCAAGTGCTCACTGTAACATCCAAAGCAATGCTTTTCTATATAAGGGAGAATTCCAAGACTGTGAGATATGGAATTTATAAAAAGTTCAACAGAACTAACAAACACTTTCAGCAGAATTCATTGGGAATGATGTGCATCTGTTGACAAAACAAAGTCAGTGCAGTTCAAATGGATAAAATTAGTTAAAACAAAAAATTCAACCATAATAACCTATCATCAGCCTCTTTGTAACTGTATTTAAATAGTGTATTTGAACATTACCTTGCCAGGTTGTGCATCTCCTTTTCAGCCCACAGACGGATGATCTTGCGAGGATTCAGCTTACTGAAGCGGTCTTTGAAGCGGTAGTCATCCTTAATGTACTTGTCACGGTTCTTGAATTCATTCAGTGTCGTCTTGAAGACCTTGAGTACGCATTCCTTTGGAACAATCATCTCCTCAAAGCTAGAGGGGAAAAGTGAGAACTCTTTTCAGTGTATTTCAGGAAGCTCAATCACATTACAATTTCTAAATCAATGATCTGGACGGCTGGACACTCGCACACTGTGGTGATTTTCCAAACACACCAGATTCAATTCTTTAGTTAACTGTCAGGTTAATTTGGTGTCTTAAGCCATACTTGAGCTGAGTAACAACTGGTGGGTCACAGCTTGTGGACAAGTGCGTCACGAAAAAGATGAATACATATTTTCCCTTATTTACAGACAACCTTAATGATCTATTTTAAACAATGTAATTTATACTCAGTAGATGGCAGTTGGCGGGTCTTGGGAAACAAACCCTGCCCCTACATATGGGTCCGGCATGAAATAATTTGAGAACCCATGTCTTAGAGCACAGAAATCTCAAAACTGTGTTAGACACCAGCCCTTAGTTCCTTACCCCCGTTCTAAACAATCCAAGACAAACTTCTTAACAAATTACAGTGTTAATGAAATGTGTGCATGAGAAAATACAATGTCTTTATATGTTTTTGTCTAAACATTTACAAGCAAAAAATGCTGTTTAGCCATCTGTTTGCCCGCTATATTTCCCCTCCAGCTAGCCTGGAAAGATAGCGCTCTCCCGCTTTCCAACGCCTCACAGCCTTGCTCAGTTTACTTTAGTTTAAATCAGGGCTGTAACTTGCATGAACCCACTTCTTTCTTTCACTTTCGTTGGGAATGCACTAAAATATGACTGAGCACTGTAACAGTGCTGTAGTTGTGAGTATCAGACGTGATTTAAGAGGTGAGGTCACTGTAGGACAGTACAGTTACGCCACTTATCTCGTCACTCACACTTGGTCACAGGAGAACAGATCGCCAGTCGCTCCACTCAAACAGGGCATTCGCTAGAACGTGGAAGTGTGAGAATGGTGTATTATATCGAAAATTTATCAAACGTGTCTTATCGCTCTATCGAGGAACAGTTATATCGCGATCATTATCATTTACTGCCCAGCCCTAACTACAGAGCTGACTCCTTTCCTTCAAATGTACGGCAACCACTCACCTTCCTCCATCAGCATGAAACACCACTGACTCTTTGCCTGTGCTGATACAGCCATTAATATTCTCCAGAATTCCAGCATTCACCATCTTGTACATAAGAAGCCTGGTCCTGGAATCAACAGCTTGCTCCTGAGTAAATGAAGGCAGTGAAAATTAGTTGCAAAATACTAATTTGAAATAATATTTAGAATCCACTGTATGGACTGGGGAGCAAACAGTACTTTTAATATTTTTACCAATACTTACATACTACAACAAACACAAAAAAAATGGGTGAGGGAAATTCAGCTTTCAGTAATATGGGTCTTAAAAAAACAATTTCATAAAATACAAGAACAGATCATATTTACAAATTTCAAATTAGCACTATATAATCATCCACATAATTGTTATGTTCTATAGCAAGGTTCAAGGAAAGCGTTACCTTATTTCCTTAATAGATTACAAGCAGGATCATTCAACATTAAACTAAATCAAGTACAAGCAAGTCCTGTACTGTGTGAAATAGTTCTGCAACAATAAAAAGCCTAAAGATTTTATCACGTATACCTCTTCGCAGCCATAATGAAACGAAAATCTTAAAAAAAGGATCTATTCTAGTGCAAAAAAAGACAGTAATAAACAGGGTTCTCTGTACAAGTATTAAACTCACAGCAGTTGAGTGCTCCTTCTTCTCATGCAGTCGTGCACCGCGTCGCTGCTCTGTCTGACAGTGCCGTTTCAGAGCATTGTACACATGGTTTGACAGCTTTAAGTCCATGCTAATCCCATCACCTACATGCACCTCTGGAGCAAACTGTGGCACATGGATGAAACAATTAGGAGGTATTTAAGAAGGAGAGATGGAAAAGAGAGTCAGCAAAACTAGTGGCAAGCGTATATTAAAATTCAATGTACTTACATAAATGTACATAAATACACTGATGGGTGAAAGCCATTTGAATAGAGTATTTAAAATGATGATTTGTCAAAACTATTGCCCAATATGCCAAAATTAATTGTTCTTGTAACAATACATGTGTTCTATGATGTCCACTATCTATACATCTATAATCTAATTAGTATATCTTCAAAAGATAGTTGAGACATGGCTTACATTGTCCATGCGTGCAGTATTTTTCCGTCCACAGACATCTTCATCATGTTTGGTGGTGATGTTCTTGCCTTTCCCTGTAAATCCCTTCTTTGGTGTAGTAGTTGGCTTTTCTGTTACAAAGACAAAATGCAAATGCCATTTTTTGTTTGCCAAAAGTGACAATGTTATTTAACCTTTTACACTCTCTCTATCTTAGATACAGAAGAAGTAAAACAGACACTTAACAATAGTGGTCCAATCAAAATGATCACAGTGTTAGTCATGCTGTGATTTCAGTAATATTTCCACAGTGACTACAGTAGTGTGCAAATCAACACAATAAAAGTTCAAAATTCACTTTTGAACAAACACTGCTCACCAAGGCGATAGGGGTCATGGCGTGTGTCTTGCCAGTCTACTTCATCTTCAGAGCTGTCGCTATCCTCAAATGGATGAACCATACGATAGTTCTCAAAGGAAATGGACACTGTAAATGAGAATAATAATTTGTAAGTTTCTACCTACTCAACATAGAGTGCAATGTAAAGTCAATGTTTTTTTTTTTTAAATGTGAGTTGTCTTTGCAGTACCATCAGTGAAAATGGGAGAAACTTTGATACTCTGTACTTCCAACAGAATTACAGGACTACAGGACAAGCTTGTGCTTTTGATTAACATCTGTCCTCCTATAAAACAGTTGTTAATCAAGGTACCCTTAGCATTAACCAGTCACTGATTCAGCAAATATTTACCTTTGCTCTCGCCATTGAATTTTTTTTCTTCTCGGCGTAACTGTGTGTCAAACTCCCTGTCAAACTCCATCTGAAGCATCTGCGCAAGCATCAGATCACTGGATGTATCAGTGTCCTGTGGTACATCAACCAGATCTAGGCCCACACTAAAAGTAAAATTAACGAAAACAAAACAAATAAAATACACATATCAGAATACCTCAACCACTCAGGCCTTGTCTAAACATATAAAGTTAAAATTCTAATTACTGTAGATTACATTTGTCCATCTAACTATTATAACATCACCGGTTCTGTTTTGACCTACATCACAATGTGCTGTTGAAGGTAGTCACATACATGCCACACACGTTTTACATAAAAATATAAATGTAAGGACAGTCACTCCTAAAACAGTAGAAAAGAACTAAAAAGACAGATGAAAGGCCAGTGGGTCTTACTCGGAGCAGCTGGAGAAGGAGGTGAATTCCTCATGCAGTTGCTTGGCCAGCTGTTCACTCATTACATCTGCCAAGGAACAAGGGGGCGCCATCACATTCTGAGTCCCCCAAGGACTCTGAAATTAAAGAAAGGATCACATACAAATGGAACACCTATTTATATGTACATATTTTGCAAGGACTGTGTGGGGTGAAATTACATACACATCAAGTAGGAGGCAATACATGGGGTGACAAGAGAGCTTAGCAAAATACAAAGACAATGACCTAATTAAGGTGACTGATCATAAAATATTTGATGCTTTGATTGGACAGCAAAGGATAAAGAATGTAAGCAGGAAAAAAATTAATAACCAAGAAAGGTAGTAATGAATGACAGTTAACAACTTCTCTGCCACAGAGTAATATCAAAATACAAAGAAAACACTACTAATTTATTTTCTTATTCATGCCACAAGTGCTAGCGAGGATATTAGAAAGTCATCTATTACAGAGGCATTTACCAATTTACCAACAACCAATTTACAACAACAATACTCATAACTAATGCCATGTACTGATTCAATGGGGTTTTCTTTTTAATTATTGTAATCTTTATATAATAGAGTTATTTTACTAAAATATTTACATCTATCATGATAATTGTTTCCTGTATCTGTTTCCTTTAGCCCAAGCTAGTGGCATCACAGATTTAAGAGGATGCCAGTAAGGTAAGTGGTATGATAAATACAATGTAATTCCATCACATGACATATACTAAATTATCTTGACGGTTTCAAAGGTTTACCTCGAAGTTAAAAGTAAAGAAATATGGGTTGATAATCCACTACATAACTGTCAACAATGTAGTTCTCATAAAGATGTTATTTAAGTATATACAACAGTTGTATATTTATAATTGTGTATATTTAAATAGAACAGATATGCATGTGTATATACTTGTGTGTGTGTGTGTGTGTGTGTGTGTGCGTGTATATGTACACACACACACACACACACACACACATACATATATATATATATATATATATATATATATATATATATGAAATTTTAGGTTGAAATTACATTTATCTATCTAAACAAATTCGTGCTGAAATAGACTTTCTTTTTTTTAAATATATAAATGCTGAGTAATAACACATGAGAAATGGGGAAAGTCCCTGACCCAACCGAAGGCAAAATGAGGCAAAGTTGAAGCCTGATATAAATAGAATATTCAAATCTGTTGGTCTTAGACAAAACGTAGTCCATACAGTACAGTATAATTCTTCCCCTGAACACAATATATAAAAAAAATTGCTGTCTGATTCTTGTAATTATCACACTAACTACTCGTGAATATTTGTGTTGACGTCATAGCTATTCCTGAACTGCGGTTCAAAGTCAACCAGAGTTTACCAGTTCAGTTTTATGATTTTAAATTTCAGAAGACCAATGTGCTATTATAAATATACGTTAACTAGATACTAAGTAACAGTGTCTATTACTATTAAAATGACTTGTTGACTTTTAAACACGAAGCCGATTCTTATTTAGTATCTGCTAACTTAGAGTTAATCAAGTGGTTAGCTACATTTATTAACGTGCTAAAGGCCTCTGCTCGGGCCTCTCCCTTTAACAGCCATTTAGTGGGGTGGCTGACTAATGCTGAAAGGCTCCCAGTACTTCAGTTATCCGACTAATAGGTAGCTTACTAAACGCACGGTTCACACCACCGATTACTCACCTTTATTTCTTTTGTGGATACGTCTATTTGGTCCATAGTGACAGTTTACAAACAACTCAACAGCGAAAGATGTAACGTTAGCTTCAGGAACGTCGAATAAAGATCTGAAAAGCAGAACCTTTGATATTTCACTCCTTCAGCAGGCCTGTTTCTAAAAACAGTAACGTTAGCTAGCGAGCTAGGTTACAAAGAAAACTCTAGTCAAACCTCACAAAAACAAGTTATGACACGTTACCAAACCACCTACAGAAATATGTTAGCTATGTCACGACAGGGCCTATAGATCTCTATACCTGGTCTAGTAAAACGGATTAAAATAGATATTACAACGGTACGAACGAGGTTTGTTACCGACTAACAAATTTAATGTCAAGTCACGTCAGTCCTGCTATCGGTAGTCTTTCGGGTGACGCAAGGAATACTTTTCAAAGTAAAAGTCTTTGAAGTGTTTTTTTTTATCTTATTAAATGTTCGATGTATTTTTGTAACAACACAAACGTTATAATTCTATGTATTAAATAGATTTAAACTAAATTTTTACTTTGTGATTTTTTCTACATGTAGTCATCAATTAATGCTGTTCAAAGAATCAGTGTTTGCATCAATCCGTTAAAGTCTTGCCATCAGGATTTCTATGGTTTGAATACGCAGCAACGTGTCACAGCTCTCTGGGAACCTAGGAAGTAGAATGTAAGCAAAGTTTTTCAGGGGCTAGCATACCACATATTTGATGCATGATATTGAATCTATGATCTACAGATTACATTGGCTTTTTGACAGATGATTTTGGCACGATCTAGTCCTGGATTTGTTTTCTGCATCCTCTTCATAATATCCTATTTCACAAACAAGGTGAATAAAATCACTTTTTTCTCATGATTGCTTCGCTTAGTGTAGTGGTTTGAAAAGTACTATTATTAGGCATGCTCAGTTTTGTGTTTATAATTCTTCGTCGACATATTCTGCCTTCCAAAAATTGATTTTGACTTGTTTTCATCGTTCGTATGGTCACTAATGTGGGTTCGTTATTTGAGCTTGACTTTAGCGCAAAACCAGTAGGTTATCTCTTTTTTTCCTTAGTATGTCCTGTCTGTCTTGAAGTTTACATATCCCACCCTTTTTCTGGGGTAAGTGTGACTCACATTACTTCTATTGTTCACAAGCATCACTGTGTCATTTGTCCATCGGTTATTTTTAACAGTTCAGCGGGTAAATGATATGCCATTCTCTGACCACCAGGTGGCAGACCTGCACTGGAGCGCTTTTGCTTTTGGTGACTGGGAAGTTGGGATGGGTGGAGATAAACGGTTTTTCCAGGTAAAAGCATAATCTGAAACTATTTAGACATACATGCATTAATGGAAAACTCTACAGATTTTTCAAAATTTCTGCAAAGTTCAGTGGTTGAGATGTAAACAACGTCATTCAGAGTGGTTTGGTGTGAAATGTTTCATTGTAGAGGAACTAACTGATTTCTTTACGGTGGTGGTGATAGGAACCAGGAGTCAATGTCTACAACAGAAGTACAGCCGTTTTATTTACGATCCAAAGCCTCTAGCGAACCTACACATGTCTTCTGAGTTTTATATGTAATGTTGATGTTGGTAAATTTGTGGTAAATCTGACAAAAACAACTTTTCTATGGGGACAGCTTTGCCACCCTACATGTACCCCTCTCCCGTGAATGGATAAAAATAAAATATGTTTTAGACTAAAATTTATCACAAAACTATCGCAAAGCAATGTCTCAGACATTAGGGCAGTGTATTTATAACCATTTCATGTAATAACTTTCTGAGGGAGCTTTTAAAGGCATTAAACTCTTCAGACATTTGGCTCCTATCACCACCACAGTGTATAATTCTGACTGGGTAAGTTTCTCTAGAACGGAGCATTTCACACCAAACCACACTGAATTACTTGCAGAAATTTTCACAAATTGGTGGAATTTTCCTTCAAGCACCTCTTTGCTACTGCAGCTAGACATGGGGATTGGCAAAAGCTCTAATTGTCAATATGAATACGAATAATATAAAAAGATTTGTTGTGCTTATAAAAGGGGACATTAGTACAAATATATTAAAAGGTTCACTCCTTAGTTTTAACTAAGTTGTCCAGTCTAAGCCTTCAGCTAATAATCACTATCACTATTAATAAATGATAAAAATGTCTAAAATTAGGCCTATCAGTCTAAACCTGGATAATGTTTGTGTGTTTTAGGGTTAAGTGTAAAAGTTTGCAACAGCACTGCGTTCCCTGCAATACTTATGCATTCCCTCGCCAAGTTTTTACATCCATTGCATACAAGGGATTGCAAAAGTATTGCGAGGGAACGCAAAATGTTTTCAAGGGAATGCAAAATTATTGTGAGGAAATGCATGTTTTTTGTTTTTTTTTAAACATGGCCCCTTAGAGGCTCTGTGTGTTGTCCTAACTGTGTGAGTACTTGAAAAAAGAACTCAGTACCTAAAACTCTTGTCAACATTTGCAAAAAACTGTAAAATGGTTGGTTAAAGACAACACTTAACATCAGTATTTTATGGGTGGACTAATTTTCAAAGAGAAATGTCAGAATCAGCAATATTGATAGTTCAAAAGTGATTCTTAATTGCAGCAGGTATTTATGGTCTCTTTTTAAAATAACAATGTATAAAAATACACAGCATTTAAACATCTTATGTGTTTGCTCTTTGTCTAGATCTGCAGCTCTGCTCTGGCTCCCTGGGTCGGTCTTTTTCTTAGGGAACATTTATGCTGGATCCAAAGCCTTGTCCATCCTGGTATGTCTGAATTTACTGTAATTTTGTACATCTCCCTGTAATTATCATCTCCCTGATTATTGTAATAATCATCATGACTGCAAATCTCTTCATGAATTCCTTATTAGTTTCTGAAAACTATAATACTTCCTTACACTTACACTGAACTCAGTAGCTACTGTGTTCTCATATTCAACATCCTGTATATGTGTGACCAGTGGGGAACGCTCAGGACTTTCTAAGCTTTCAGAGTAAGCTTAATGATGTCTGGGAAGTCAAACGTCTGTAATTTTGAGTTTTGCACTGTTAGACTTCAATACGCAATGTAAAATGTGTTATTGTATGTTACAAGCTTCAAATAAGAAACAAGTTTTCAATGCATGTGTATAATCTTAAATGGCCAAAAAATATGCACGAGCATTAGCTAAGCGCTAACATACTAAAAACCCAATTCCGAAAAAGATAAGATAAGATAATCCTTTATTAATCCCACAACGGGGAAATTTGCGGTGTTACAGCAGCACAGAAGACAGAGTAGCAGGAAATATACAAACAATATTTAAATAGAATAAACAATAAAAGTATAAAGATATATATGTATATGTACAAAGATTATAAGAAAAATATACAAAGTATTAAATTTAAATTTAGAAATGTAGAGATGTATGTATTGTAGTGAGTATCTCTCCTTCACGCACCGCGGGTGCCGCAGCCGGGCACTGAAGGAGCTGCTCAGTGCTGTCAGAGAGCGGTGCATGGGGTGGGACAGGTTCTTCAGCATGTTTGTTAGCTTAGTCCTCATTCTCCTGTCCCCCACCACCTCCACTGGGTCAAGAGGACATCCCAGGACAGAGCTGGACTTTCAAACCACACCCTGTCGCAAAGTTGCGACAGGGTGTGAAATGTTAATAAAAGCAGAAAGCAGCGACGTTAAATTCTGTTTGGCCTGAATTAAATTGAAAAATATACAAAAACACAACATTTGATGTTTTACCTTATGACATTTTTTGTAAATACATGCATATTCCAAAGATGATGCCAGCAACACATTCCAAAAATGTTGAGACAAGAGCATGTTGACCATTGTGTTACATCAGCTTTAATTTAAATAACATTTAAAAATCATTTGGGGACCGATGACACAAATTGATCTAGTTTTGAAAGTGGAATTTTTGGCCGTTCTTCTGTTATACAAGTCTTTAGCTTCGCAATTGTACAGGGCATTCATTGTTGTGTTTTGCACATGTTTTCAATGAAAGACGAGTCTGGACTGCAGGAAGGCCAGTCTAACACCCACACTTTCTGATTATGGCATGCTGTTGTAGCACATAAAGAATGTGGCTTGGTGTCATGCTGAAAAAAAGCGTGGATGTCCCTGAAAAAGACATCATCTAAATGTTATGTTATGTAAAGGTTATGTAAGAATATGTTGCTCCAAAATGTGTTCAGTGTTAAAGGTGCTTTCACAGATGTGCAAGTTTCCCACTAATACTCCCAAATAACATGACAGACTCTTGCTTTCGAATGTTACGCTGGCAACAATCTGGATGGTCTTTTCCTTCTTTGGCACAGAGAACACGACGTCCATTATTTCTTTAAACAATCTGAAAAGTGGGCTCGTCAGACCACAATACACGTTTCTACTGTGCATCAGTCCATTTCAGATGAGCTTGAGCCCAAAGAAGTTGGCAGTGTTTCTGGATGTTGTTGACTCATGGCCTCTGCTGAGTATAGTACAGTCTTAATGTGCATTTGTAGATGAAGTGACAAACAGAGTTTATTGATGGTTTGTCAAAGTGTCCTCAAGCCCACAAGGTGATATTCCTCAAAGAAGGATGCCGAGCAGCCTGAAGGATTGAAGGCTGTGGGATATTTGTTGTGGTTTTTGGCCTCGCTTTTAATGCAGATTAAAGATTTCTGTAGATTCCCTGAACATTTGATGATACTATGCATTATAGAGGGTGAAATACCTAAAATCCTTGCAATCCCTGGTTGAGGAAGATTATTTTTAAACTTTAGGGTTTTTTGAGGTAGTTTTGGCAAAGTGGTAATCCTCACTCATAAAGGACTAGACCGTTCTCGGATGCTCCTTTTATTTCCAAGCATGATTGCATCACCTGTTTAAGATGTTTTTTGAACATTTCACAATGTTTCTAGTCTGAAATTGCTCTTGTAACGACTTTTTAAAATGTGTTGCAGACATTAATTTTAGAATGCGCGTATAGTTAGTAAAAACAGTGAAGTTAAACAGGTAAACACAGGTAAAACATAGCATGGCTTTGTATTGCTTTTGTTTAAAAACAGGTCAAAATAGATTTATGAATCACTGCTTTCTGTTGTTATTTGCATTTTACCCACTGCCCTAACTTTTTTTAAATGGGGTTTGTGATAGAAGTTGACATTATCATAGAGGTGTTTTTTTTTCTTTTTCTGACATTAATGGCCCAAACTGAAGGCCTAACTCTAACTGTCATGGTTTGCCTGGTTGGCAGTCATGGTTAACAGCAGCTTGCAGAGGCAACAACATGCACACTTCTAAATGCTTGATTGGCTATCCAGTTTCTTGTACATTCTGGTCTAACATTCTGGTTTAACATTCATGTTACGTGCATATATGCTGGCAGACATGTTCACAGATATGCAGATGTAGAAGTATAACCGGGCCTGTACTACAAATGTATCAGTTTGCATATCCATGGTGGATTCCTTTATTTAATACGCATCCAGCACACTATCTGATCATGTTTTCAGTGTGTATAGTGGAAGCAATTAAGCCACATTTTTCTGACTGAGAGGCTGTTCCTATCCTTAACCTACAGGCAGAGGAGACTCTTGAAACTGAAATGTTGAGATCAATCGATGCATCACAGTTTTTCTCATGCTTTTTTTAGTTTGAGTTTATACTTTTAAAGTGGAATTCTACTTTATCAAATTCCAGTTGATCAAATTTTCTCAGTAATTCAGTGGTTGAGATGTAAACAAAGTCTTTCAGAGCGTTTTGATGTGAAATCATTCATTGTAGATTATGTACACTGGTGGTGATAGGAACCAGGAGTCATAATGTCTACACAAATATAGCCATTTCTGTTACAATCCAAAACCACCAGTGAACCTACACGTTTCTTCTGAGTTTTTATATGTAGTGTTGATGATGGTAAAATAGTGCTTATAGGAAAACCATTAAAGACATCAGGCAGCATATTCGTAACCATTTCATGTAACAACTTTCTGTTAGGGAGCTTTTAGAGGTGGATGTCTGATTCCTGTCACCACCGCTGTGAACAATTCTGGTTCAACAAGTTTCTCTAGAATGGAGAGTTTTGTACCAAACTGCTCTGAATGACTTTATTTACATCTTAAAAATTTAATTATGCAGAAGTTTTGAAAAATCAGCGGAATTCCCCTCCAAGTCTTGATTCTTCTGTGTTTCTTTCTTATGCTTGTTTTTCTCGACAATGTCACCCTAAAGCTGCTTTGTGAGAATGTCTGTTGTGAAAAGGGCTATACAAATAAATTGAGTTGATCTGAAATGGAATACTGTACGAATAATGGTAAAAAATAGAACACTGACTTTGATCTTGGGCCGTGTTATTTACGGATCTTTCTGTTTTTGTACTGGCTAGCCGATCCCCGTCTTTTTTGTGCTACAAAATGTGTCAGAAGTGGTCTTCTTCATCATCAATAGAGTCACCCAAAAAGAGGTATACATGAACACTACTTATAAAACGCTTACAAAGAAGCAATGCATAAACTTACATAGAACTATTGCAGAAAGTAGCAAAAATATAACCTACATCTAACTGAGAAATGGGGAATGCAGTGATTACACATTAGTATAGAATGTATTATTTAAAGTAATGATTTCAAAAAATCGATGAAGGCTAACTCTGTACTCCTTGACTATTTTTGAAGAATATCATAAAAACATCACTTTACCAGACTAATCATCTAAGGGATCAGAAAAGTGGAATTTACAGAATACCATGGAAACAGTAGAATAATTATCAAATGAAAAATATTCGTAGCAGACTGGTTCTGGGTCTAAGAATTGATAATGTGATATGCATTACTGCCTGGATAACCTACAAGTCATTTTCTTTTGTTTTTTTGCATGGCTTATATGAAGAGATCATCATGGATAAAAATATTCAGGTATGTTTTCAAGACATTTTGTTTTATTGTATCTCATGTTAGATGTCATTTTTTTATTATCTGGGATAACCCTTTATCACTCATGAGTGGAAATGCGACATTTGTAACTGGTAATATTTACCATATTTTGATGAGTCAAATGGATTAAGTTTTCAACCTACATCGATTTGTTCATTTATTTTTTGTTAATGAATATGTTGTTATGATGCCCATAGACCAACAATTAAACAATGAAATTTTAAAGAAATATTAAATTAAACCATTTGTTAATTTATGATATCTACCAAACATATGTATTTTCAAGTTTAATTGCATATTTCTGTGTCGCTTCTGTTGGAAGAAAACCTCGTATCTCCATTTTTGTCTTCTTTCACATATTTTGGAAATGTCTGTTGCCCTTTACATTGTGTGTAAATTTCATGAAGAATGGACGATGATGAAACAGCCCAAAATGACTTGGAAAAATGTCTTGTTCAATTGATTACATTAAAAGTAAAGTATATTTTTTCCTTTTCCTGTAAAGTTACCTTTTTGGAGATATGAGGTTTTCTTCCAGCAACAGCAATATGCTTTTTGATATGCATTTCCACTAAAATATTGTTGTATTGTTCATTGTCTAAGTGATTTTTCTGATTGTTTCTAGCCAAACATTGATGCTGATGTCAGCTTTTATCCTCATGCTGCACAATCCCCAGGTAAAATCTCTTGGCTACTTCTTTGCAACCCCTGACTTTCTGCATTATGGGATATTTTTCATATATTTTAGTGAATGATAATGAATCTAATCATATCTTCACATGAAACGTAATACCAGATAACTAGGTAGTAAATTGTTTGTCCTACACACTGTTCCATGAAGAGCTGCTATAATTGGTGTAATAAATAAAAATATGAAACAGTTACTGTCAGATTTTCAATTATATTTTTGTTTTTTTGTTTATGTTTCATTAAATAAAGTGTTTTACTGGCCAAATCAAATTAACTGATAAATACTTTTGCACAGCACTGTATGTTGTCAGTCATCCTGACATATATCAAAACGTATGTCTGTATATCAAAATAGTGAAGGTACTTTTGGTCAGCATGACCTCCATTTGTAAAAACTCTATGCTGCTCCCTTTCAGTTTGGACCAAATGGCTATATATGGGCCTCCATCCACTTTTTCTGTATTGGTAAGTCCATTTTATGTTATGTGGGAGGAAATATTTCAGGAAATATTTCATAAATATTTCATAGATTAGATTACTTAAATCACGTACAGAATATTTATTATGAATGATTGTTAGCTACCCACCTCTTTTTCTGATAACATAATTTTTTTACGGTAAAATAAATTATAATAATTTTGGGTATTCAGGTCTTTTTTATATCAGGGGTGTAACCACGGTCCTGGGCCTACCTAGATTGGGGACAGATTGTTTATTAAGCGGCTTTTTGTAAGATAATGAAATTTGATTCATTTTCTGTGAGTGCTGTCATTGTATTATGACAAAAATCACAATTACACTCTCTGCCAAAAACATACAAACAAACTAAAAAGTCATCAGTGGTCTGCAATTTGGTAATTATGATGTTTTTACTACAAAAGCTAAAATTGGCTATGTCAAAGGTAAGGTATAAATGGTCTGTAAACATTTTCCATGCCTGCCGTAGCAGTATGTTTTAGCCTAGGATGATCAGGTTTTGGTTTTTAAGTTTGCTGTGTTGTTCTTCCTTGTATTTGTGCATCTCAGCTGTCTAGTTTTAACTCAGTTACTTCATCTTCATTGGGTGAGCAGACTGCATGCTCTCTAGTAAAGGGTACTGTTGGTTGTGTTTATGTGAATACTGCATTCTGGTTGAATAGCCTTGCTATTGTTTTGTATCGCCATAGGGCGGAAGCCTTGGCATAGGCTGTAGCCTGATGTTATGGCATAGTGGGGCATGCAGGTTTGGAAGTTAGCCCACCCATTTTTTCATAATCCTACCCAAAAATGTATTTCTGCCTACATCATGGTTTTATATGAGCTATTTAAAAGTTTTCAGATGCCCTTAATAAAATTGCCATGCTTTATCATTTACAACATCGCCGTTTCATAGCTATCATTATTTGCAACAGCATAACAATATGATTTTGTAATGCATAAAGTTGAAATATTGAAATGATCGCTAATGATTTTTTGTTATTCTCTTACTAATTACTATAATTACTAATAAGTCATATAAATACTGTTTGATTTCTGTTCTAAATCAGTTTATAATGTCATAAAATAAACATTTGACTTGCCCTGCCCTTTCTATGTTTAATTCAACTGTCATTAATACACTGGTTGCTAAAACAAAAAAATAATCACTAAACTATTTAACCTATTTAAGCTACCCTTCCTAAACAGAAATCATGGTATATACACCAAAATTAGTGTATATCCTCTTATTTGGATTGGAAATATGTTGAGTAATTCATTTTCTCCATCTAAGCAAAGAAAGAAATTATATTACTTTTGTCTACTTTTTGTAAAATGGGCACATAGCAAGCAAGCAAGTTAAGTATATATAATATTTAATATATAAATTAAATATATATATAATATTTAATTTATAATATATAATATTTTACATAGGAACCTTCTTATAAAAAGCTGTTGTTTGAATTAGGGTACAGTAATAGTATGCTCTTGTTTTGTTCATTTTCTTTTAGGGTCATACAGAGTGTTCCAAAAGAATTCAAAGTCTGGTCTACTAAGGTTGGTTTTGAGAGCATTACAGAATTTGTATAGCTACAAACAAATTACTACTGCTAATAGAGGCATATTTGTTTGGACTAGGTTGTTTTTAATAGGGTAAATAAAGATTATATAATATAATGCTAAATAAATGTCATGTTTTTGCCATTTATTTGCTGTCTAACCAGAGTATACTATGAATCTTGATCCTCATCACCTTCATCTTTTTTATTACAGTGATTTTGAACAGCAGTTAATCAACTACTTGGTCAGGTAAATTGACTGGGTTGTATTGGTTATTGGCTTATATATTTGTTAATCATTTTACAACTTGTTAAATTCATGTCCTTTTAGCATATTCCTGTTAGCTTCAGCTGCCCATCCAACAGGTAATCCACCAACACTCTTCAGAGTCCTCAGTTTGACATAGTATGTTGATATTATATTATGAATGATATTATGTCAGGGGACGTGAGAGCACTTTTAAGTTAAGGGTATGCTCAAACCACACTTTTGAATGGAAGTGCAAAAGTAAATTTAAATGAAGATTGGTGTAAATAAGAAGAGGAATTGTCAGTTGTGGTTATGATTAATATATGCTGATGTTAACAATTTCTTATTTTTTGTTTGTTATTTTATCGTAGGTGATCTCTTTGGTGCCTTGGAATTCCCCTTTCTCATGTCCTATAAATTTCATGGTGGATGTTTTGCCAGGTAAGAGCTCCCCCCATAACCCAAAGGATTCAGCTGATAACAGCTCATCGAAGGGTCTTTGCACTAGCTTAGCGTTTACAGTCAGTGATAGGAAGGGGTGTTAAATGTTAAATGATATTATTAGTTAAAGATACACTGTGTAAGATTTGGGGATTTCTGGAAATGTGTAAAAGAAGAAAACAACGTTTCTTCCAAGGATGTGAGTGAATGATCTACTATTGTCATCAAATTGTCATCAGTATAATGTTGATTTGCCGGTTGAAATCTAAACATTAAGTCAGACCTTCTTTTTGAGCCTCTTGGTGTGATGTTAATACATAAAGACATATCCGACCTCACACTTTTAAATGATTATTTCAGGCTTTACAGGGTGACATGCAGCAGTGCATGGACACCATATTTAAGAGTTTTTGTTTTCTGATACAGTAATGCTGCTTGTTTTGGTTTCAGCAAAACAAATCTTACATAGTGCAGCATTAATATTACCCCTGAATGTTGGTGCATGTTGACATGAAGGATTTGGTCTTGTTTTTGAATTGCAACATACCTTATATATCGATTCTCACTGAATGTCTTTTGCTGTGCTGATAAACACATTCTCACCCATAGTGCTGTATTTGGCTTTCTCCTGCTGCTGGCATCAGTAAAGTTGAAGAGTGGCCAATCTTTGGTACAGTGTGCCATCTGGGTCTTACTGGCTAAGGTTAGATGAACCTTCAAGATTTATAAAACCATACCTGTCTCCCTCCTTTCCTGCTCCCTAATTTAGAAATGTATAAGTTGAAAATAGATTTCTGAATTTTTAAATATCCAGTGTATTTCTTGGAGTTACAAAAAACAAAAAATCTCATGAAACCTGAACATTTCAGTATAAATTTGACTCCATTCTCATTCAGACTGATACTTTGTGGTTTCATCAAATAATCACATATCAGTAATGTGCCTAAACAGATCGAACGACAACCAAATTCAGCTTTTATTTTAGCGTTTCTTGTCTCTAAAGCAGAGCTTTATTGTTAAAACTAACATATTGTATGTTATATATAAATGAAGGGGTCTTCTGATGACATTTATTTTGTGCAAGAAGCCAATGACGTTCGCTTTATACTGGAATATTGTTTTCTCAGTAGAATTTCTATAAGCATGATTGCAGCTACTTCAAATGCTACAGCCAACATGACTGCATGCCTTTCATTCTATTGAAAGAATGTAACCACCTTCTCTTTTAATGACAGACTTACAATCACACTTTGGGGAAAAAATATTATTATTCACCTATTTTTAATCCCACATACAGATACTGGCCTCTGGACTGTCCATTTTCATATTTAGTACAGACCTCAGTCCCCTAACAGTATACTGGTGAGTGGATCTCGCTTTATCACGTTATAAAGTAACCATTTCATTGATCTTTGGTGGAGCAGTGAACTAAAAGTAAAGGAGAGTGTCATTTATCCACAGAATAAGTTACACACTTCAAAATGTTTTTCTTTTCTTTTTACAGCATCCTTACAAATCATGCTGGGGAAGCATTATCAATACATTCTGACAGAATTCAGGAGAGATAAGTGGGGAAAAAATGGTTGGTAGTACATACAGAGAATTTTATAATCAAGTATTAAGGAAAAGGTTTCCTTCCTTTCTACTGTTTTCTATGAGCTAGCCACCTGTTACATAGGTGCAAGATTTAGCATTTTCATCACCATCCAATTGAAATATGCTCAACAATCTGCTCTGCATTATGACAATTTAGAAGAGAATGCAACATATCAATGAAAGGCATTTTCAAAGGTTTGTGTTTACATATGTACTTATGTTTAAAATGTTAGATCACATTATATATTTATTTTTTTCATTTTTTTACTGTAATAAGAATTGCTGGTGAAGTGCCTTTGAGCCCAATACTAAGTGCAATAAATATACAGATTGTTTAAATGCATTCTCTTGTTAAAGTACCAAAATCAAGTGTTATAGTACAAAGCTAGATTTTGCAGTTAGTAGGCTAACTTCAGTCTCAATTGGCAGCACCGAGTAGAACTGAAGTTACTGATTAAGCTTACTTTCATCACACTGTGGTGTGTATCTTTGAATAGCTTTGTTGTATACCCCCCATCACTTTCCGTACTTCCTGGTTGCTGCTTTACACCATGTAATCACAGCTGTGTTAAATATTACACTCTATGCCTGCTGAGTGCATTATTCATGGTAATATGATTTCAGTTTACAGAGCCTCTGGAAGGACAAGGGGTACTTTTTAGGTAAAAATCTGGTGTGCACCACATACTGTCATGTGCTCACTAGATATTATCAAGTGCGTACCAGATTTCATCTAGTGAGCATCAGATTTAGTACACACTAAATAGTACCTGGTGATAACCAAAGAGTATCTGGTGCTTATCTGATTATATCTGGTGCTCACCTGACAGTGTATGGTGAGCGCATGAAAGCACGTCCTTTCAGAGGCTACATACAATTTTGTATGGTTTTTGGTTAAATCTTTTATGCTCAATGAAAGGAATGTTCAGAGAGTTCTGTAAAAAGGTTTTGTCAGTTTTGCCATGTTGCACCTTGTTTGGTTATTTCTGTTTCTTGATTTACCAAAATACGGTTGTTTCCAAGTGACCTTTTCTCTGAAAGGAACTGAATACATAAATAAAATAAGGAACTGAATAAATAAAATAAATAAAAATCATTATACACAGTGGATCTTGGTGCGCTTGCAATATACAGTGAATTAGATAATGGTTAACTGAAAGATAAAATAAATATGCAGATACACTGCAAACTTAATAATATTGTGTTGCTGCACAATTCATCAGTCTCTGTCTACCCTGTACAATAACGGAAAAGAACCACCACTGCTGATCAGACTTGCCATCTGGTAGATTTGCTGATGCGGTTTCAGACACTGTATAGCATACTGTTAGCTATCAAGTGGACTAGATAAACCATGACATTTGAAGTAAAGGGAAAATTGAATAAGTATCATTTCCAACCCTTTTTCGCTGGTTAATATCATAGACCGTGGTATTTAGCTCCAGTCTTGGAGGGCTGGTGTTCCAACAGTTTAGTGACTTCCTTGCTTAAACAAACCTAATTCAACTAATAGTCAATAGCCAGTTTTAGGGGGTGTGTTTTAGGAGGGAAATCATCAAACTCTCCTAGACAATGGCCCTTGTAGTTATGTGTCCATTGTATTTAAATGCATAGGATAGCTAGTGTAAGGTATTCTTCCCCTTTTTGGAACCACACCGCATTACAGTTAATGATCACCTGGACAACTTTAATTTATGATCATAACCTTCCACACAGCATATATTAGTTCAGATTCCTGTGTTTTGATATTACATCTTTATCTAACATCTTCAAAACTGATTATCATGGCAGGTGAGGTACAATAGGTGCTAGCCACTATTCATTCAAAATTATTCAAAATTCACACAACATGTGAAAAACATATTAACCATACATTTTGGGGCAAACAACAGATATTAAATGGAAGCAAAAGACCAACGACAAACCACAGATGACACAGCACAACACAGCACATACTTTAGGTTATGTTGTGGCACATGTTGTAATAACAGTAGTCACATGTCCTAACATGGCCAACAAAAGAAATAGCTAGCTAAGTACTAGAATGCTAAAATTACACCTCTTTCATTTTCAGTAGTCTAGTTTTGCATGGTAACTGAACTTTTTGGGTTTTTTTGTGTAATCATTTAATCTAATAAAAGTTGCAGTTTTGTATAAATCATATTAATTTCATGGTAATTTCCTACATGAAAAATAAGTTAACACATCCTTTACAGAACACACTTCTTAATACTATTTATTGAACAATTACTGTTTATTTGGGGGGAAACAAAAACATGAAATGTGGCCTGTGTGAAAGTTATTCCACATGTTATACTTTGTGTTTTATTTTTTACCAATATATTAAACTCAGAAAATAAATAGAAATTTTGCACTTCAATTTGCAGAAAAATGCCACATTGAAGTGTATTCTCTGTAGAGGACGTTAACTTATTTTCACTTAGAAAATCAACAAAACGTAATTTGAACAGATGTATTCAAAGTTTTGCCTGTATGTATTTTTCTTGTAGAGTATTAGAATGTGTTTTGAGTAGTTTGAGCATACTTTTATATACTTTTACATGGCCGGTTTAAGTGCTAAAATTACAAAATGCCCACTTTAAGGCTTAGCTGTTTTGCAAAAACATTGGATAAGTGACAGTATCAGAGAAGAAAAAGTGGTCTTGGGCAACCTCTTCTAAGTCTTGTGGTTTACTGGCTCTTCTGGTTATAAGAGGTGAGCAGGAGGCGTCTGTAGTGTGGTAGAATTTCGTGATGGGGCAGATGCAGTTTAAATTCCAAGGCTACAAGCACTGGAAACTCGAATGCCAGAAGATCCTTCCGGTTCAGCCGAAATTTCTCCTCCAACCTCTAAAAAGGAAGACAAGAATTTTTGATACAGCAAACAAATTCAACCAAAACAATGAGTGGAATAACCACTACAGTTTTCCTATGCATTTCATTATATTTATATAATAGATTTCATACTGATGAGCTTGTATACTCAATATTTAAAGTTTGAATGAACTGCAAGGTACAACATCAGTTATTCATTTTTTCATAGTGTATAAATGTTTATTTATAAGTATAAATGTTTAGGACTTTCAGCACAATCAGATATCTGTCATATGTACATTTACTCAAATTCAAGTAAATATATAACTACATATTGGTTTTGTGTGTTGCGCTGGTACAAGTGGTTCAGTCACAGCAGTGCTACTGGAGTTTTTAAACACCTCACTCAGTCCAGTCACTGCTGGACTGAGAATAGTCCACCAACCAAAAATATCTGGCCAACATTGTCCTGTGGGCAGCCTTTGTCTGACTAGTGATGAAGGACGAGATGATGACTAACAAACTGTGCAGCATCAGGAGAGCTCTTGTCTCTGATTTTACATCTACAAGGTGGACCAACAAGGTAGGTGTGTCTAATAGAGTGGACAGTGAATGGACACAGTGTTTAAAAATTCCAGCAGCACTGCTGTGTCTGATCCACTCATACCAGCGCTGACCACTGAAGCACAGGGTAAAAGGTGCTAACAAATTATGCAGAGCAATAGATGAACTACAGTCTGTAATTGTAGAAATACAAAGTGCACCTATATGCTAAGTGGAGCTGATAAAATGGACAATAAGTATAGAAACAAGGAGGTGGTTTTAATGTTATGGCTGATCTGTGTAAATTTTCAGATTTTTCAGCAAATTTGAGTGCACAATTTTATTTGCTGAGTTTTAAATATTGGGGAAAAAAATATAAATTGTGCTGTAATGTTTGCACATGCTACATTTTATGTTTTATTATTTATTTATGTATTTCAGTTGCACCTTTATAGTAGCTATGCGTGATAAAGTGCCAATAAGTGTAGCTGCAAGTTAGGTGTGTCTAATAAACTGGCAAATTAGTGTGAGTAACAGGAATGCAACAAAGGCTTGATTTTCTGTTTAGAAGTATATTCTAATTTGAAAATACTCACATCAATCAGACTCTTGACTTCAGGTCTTCTGAGATCACTGCCAATCTTGGCTGCAAGCAGGATGCAGGCCCCGGCACACAGTTTTCGGTTCTGCTTATCAATCTTACCATGCAGCGCTAGCTTCTCAAAGTAAACAAAAGCCATGGCAACTGTGGGCTCCTCATACCCACAGTCCTCCTGGGCTAGCTTCCTGATCTCTCTCTTCAGACTAAGAACACAAATGACGAATGGAAGGATGAATACATTTCATTAAAATGTTGAGTGCTGGACTTTTGAAGTTTCATGCCCTCTGTAATCAAGTAGTTTTATTCAAATAACCACTATGAGGCAATAAATCAGAATTTCAGGGTTTTTTCATGATATTTACTCATGTTAAGCAACTTAGAACATGGCACCACTCATTTTGAAATATTGCAAAAATATTGGAACATGGACTTATGTTGCCCAGGTGTGCCCTGTTAGATTTACTGTTTAAACAGTTAACAGAACTGAATGTCTACTCTTTGTTTGAGCCATGAGTTTCACCTGTGACAACTGCATCTATTGTTTAAAAAGGATAAACCACCAAGGAGACCAAAGAGCTGTCTAAGGGGGGAAAGCAAACCATTTTGAAGCTGAGAAAAATGGGAAATTAGAGCCATAGCCAGTACAACCATTTGGAATGTCCTGAAGAAGGAAAAAACACTAGCGTACCAACAACCGGTCTTTTAACAGGTTGGCCAAATTAAACAACAGCAGCTGATGTCAGAAACACTGCGAGAGATATGAAGACCAAAAAAACTGTCATTGAGATCACCAACAACCTCCACAGGGCAAGGGTGAAGGGATGAAAAGGTATCAGGGGTGAAGCAGAATACACACGCCATACCACAAGATGCAAACCGCTCATCAGCAATAAGAACCAGAAGCCAGCCAGATTGGAATTTGCAAAGGAATACAGCGATTCTGCAACAGAGTTTTATAGACTGATGAGGCCAAGATGATGGAGAGGCCAAAGTGTGGTAAAAGAAAGGATCTGCTCATCCAACACATATGCGCTCATCAGCCAAGCAAGGTGGAGGTAGTGTCATGGCTTGGGCTTGCATGGCTGCTTCTGGAATTACTAATATGTATTGATGATGTAACTTGAAGGTAGCAGCAGAATGAATATTGGAGACTACAGAAACATTTTATCTGCCAATGTAGGAGGAACTTCATCATGCAGCAGGAAAGTGACCCACAACACAACAAAGGACGTCATCAGGGGAAAAAAAGGGTCAATCACCAGACTTTAACCCAACTGAGCATGCATTTCAATTCCTAAAGAGAGAATTTAGGAGAGAAAATCCCCAAACAAACTGAAAGAAGCTGCTATAAAGGTGTCGAAAAGCATCACAAAAGAAGAATGCAACATTTTGGTGTTGTCAGTGGGTCATCAACTTGATGCAGTTAGTGTAAGCAAGGGATATGCAACTAAACAAGTAGGTGTTACTTTGAATTACTTTTAGACTACCTACTTTTGCTCACCTAGAAACTGGGTGGTATGCCACCAAAGGTGCCATGTTCTAAGTTGTTTAACTCTTTTAGATGTAAAAATCAGGAAATAAAAGCTGGAATTCTGATATATCATCTCATATATCATCTATGATCTCAAACCTAAACGTCTACAGTGTATAGCAAAAACAAAAGAATTGGTCTACCTTCAGAAGAGACTGTGTAAAAAACAGAAATTAAAAAGGTTCGTACCTTCTGATTTTGCTGAGGGTTAGCTGAACATGTGGAAACTTCTCACTGAAGGTTTCGTTCATGTCTCTCTTTAAGTCTGATGGCTTTACATACTCTATCACTGTGGTCTAGAACAGCAAATTCATCTTAGCTAAAGTAATACTTACTCTTTTTTTAGTATAATTGTACTCAAGTAACTGTTGATGTAACAATCAGGTGTTTAAAAAGGCAATGTATTTCTAACAAACTTGACTTAATAACTAATCTAATTACACTTTTATTCTGCGAGTAAGTAGACTAAGAGTTTCTAGTCAGTTGTGTTTTCCTTTAGGTTTACACATAAACTCTATGCTTGTCACAATCCTGGAGAATTATCACCATTTGAATATTTAGATGGACAGAAAATGTATGCATTCACCATGTAGGAGTGGAAGACAAGCACACATTTATGTTTTCCACAAGGCCACTGGGGATCATCTAAGAGATTAGGGTCATAATCCACACAGTCTCTGGCTTCAGTTCCTGAATGTGACAAGATGATAAAGCACTCAGTTCTGAATTTCAAATAATATGAAAAAATGGCAAAGTTGTTAAACCAAAACAATCTTTGACTTTACAATAAACTTTAAAGGAACACTATAGCATTCACTCCACTCCAAATTCTGTCCGCAATTATGGTCAATTACTCAGAAAAACTGTTGACACAAAACACACTTTTAATAGAAGTCATTGGACAGGTGTTTCAGTTCTTTTCTGAATAAGTATTGTTAGTAATAATCAACCATATGCTAGAGATGTGGCAGTAGAGATTAAGCTGAAAAAATCTGGGGTATTCAATTAAGATATAGATTGCTTGAAGACATATTGTACAATATATACAATATATCGTTCACATGTATGGAAACAGTGCACTATTATTCCAGTACTTAACAATAGAGCATGTTTTTCAGCCTCTTGCTTTCAGATTGGCCATTTTGTTACCAATATAAACTGATATTATCAACTGATATAATTTTATATGGTCCAAAATTAGATTCCAATAGTTTTAGTTTAACATTTACTCACTGATATATATTTTTTTTAATTGCCGACTGTGAATTGTCAGATATGATTGTTATTTTTTATTTATCAAATTTGATAAATTCAGATAAACAGTTTGTTTTTTGTTGGTTTTGTTGTCTTTTGTTAATTAGCTCTTATTTTTGTTATAAGTGATTGAGCATTGCAAAGCAAGTTAGATTTCTGCACCTTTGAAGGAAGAGAGTGCCAGAAAATCTAAAAAATGCTTGATAGCCAAAACTATGAAGGTTGGATGGAGGAATCGCTAGTAAATAAGCTGAAGATGAGCGGAAAAGACAGATGGATTTTTATAAGGAAGGAGATGATCAGAAAAGTAGAAAGGAGCATGTTGTTAAAGGCTTTGTAAGTGAGCAGAAAAAAATTTAATTGAATGCAGTATTGTACAGATGGCAGATGTACACCCTATTAACCACGTGGGATACCTTAGCAACAACCATCCAGGACACCAAAGCAACCAACTAACAACACCCTATTAATCACATGGAACACCACTGCAATCACCTAGCAACCCAATAAGATACCAAACACAAAGCAACACCCTACAAACTAGGTAGTTTTGCATGGTATTAAAAGTGCTTGTAACCATTTAGCAAAAGCCAAGCAACCACCTCAAATACCATAGTGACATCTGGCTACATCGTAGCACCCATCTGGAAATTGCTTATGCAATCACTGCATTTTCTTCTGGAATTCTTTTATAGTTTTCCATCTGTTCTCTTCACATAAAGGTTTTTGTTAAATTGGTGTCAGTATGGTGCATTACAAGCTAGTACTAAGAGGACTAAGCTTTAGAGAAGTTTATCAGGGAACTTACATTTACAGCTGAGACTTTCTCATATTATTTATTTTGGAAAAAGCATACAAGACCTTGTGAGAGAGTGTGCTAGATTGTAACATATCTGTCTGGCAAGTTGGGAGCAAAGAGCAAAATTAAACTTTGTGTGGAGCGTAAAATTATTGGACAGCAGCAGACAACTAAGCCAATTGTGTAATAAGAGTGCTAAAAGTAAAATACACTCAGCTGCAGTTGAGGGGTCACACAGGAAAATGGGTTAGAGTGCTACACGCTGTTAACGACACATTTTAAGGTATTTTATTCAAATTATAATAGCTGTTAGGGACAAATTCAAAAAGTCTTTTATTCTAATTATTTTATTCTAATCTAATATAATAGTAGGTCAATATACAATATAAAGTTTGTTAGTTGGTCTTGACGGTGATTCACAGACTCTGCTATATGCACCCTCTACAGCCCTTAAACCAATAAAGATTTGTGTTGTGAGCATCCTGACCAATCAAAAGGCATGAGTCAAGGCCTTTCACATGAGCCAGTGTAAATCATTATGGTCAAAAATAATGAAGGCCAGACCTAATCCACATCACATTCAGATTCAGCAGTGTTTTTTACTATGTTGCAAGGCATATTGTTTTTGCAACATGTAGCACTACGACTGCCATAGGGTATTTTTGTCCCTGTCATGCAGCACTTATTGGTCTTGTTGGTTCCAAAAACAGGTTACAAAGCCTTTGACAAGTTAAACTGCTTCACTGACCTCTATCCCTGCTGCCCTGAGAATGGACACCTCGGACAGGGCTCTGAGAACAGGGAGAACGAGTGCTGGATGCCGTGTTAGAAATGTGGCCACATAAGGCATTAGTCGGATATAGCAGTTCAGTGTAGGACACTGTCTAAAATAAAATTGAAACACTAGTTAATGTGTACGCAGGTAAGCATTACAGCAATTCTTCAATAATTCAGAAGTGACCAGGTCTGAGTACTGGTAGCTTTTACATGCATTGTACCTTTCCTTCAGCACCAAGTTCCACACCCACCAGCCCAATGACACTATCTCTGGTCCCCATGCCACTGTGAAAATGTCTTGTATCCCTATAGTGGTCACAAGAAACAATAGGTCAATAATTATTTATTGATTACAATTATTTATTATTAATTAATTAATTGAGTTGTCAGAGTTCAAACGTCAAAAAAATGGACACACACACTAAGCCGCTTATCCTTCTGGGTCGCGGGGACTTTTAAGAATATTTCAAAAATATTTTATCGGAATACGATAAAGACTTTTGAAATACTCAAGTTAAAAATTGCATATAAATTGGTGTGTCCATCAGGCCCTTTTTCTTACTGTAGAGACCAGAATTTAAAATACGAATTATCATCACGCACATTACCAACTAATCATTGGCCATTTGTTTAGAAAGTAAATTTTAATACATTTTTAAAAAGTAGTAGTAGGAGTAGTCATATTAAATCACATAATCATGGCAATAGTTTATAGAATTCCTCTATATTAGCTCTGTATACTTAAACAATTCAGAAATAAAAATGTACAGATTCTATGTTTACTCTTCTAGAAAATGTGAGCAAACAGCATAGCCTGTGAAACATGCATATCAGAAAACTAAAAACGGCTCATTTACAGTGTGAACTGCATAAGATGTGAATTTTATTATGAAGAGTAATACATACCCCAACTGGCTTAATTCTTGATATGGTACCACGGAAAACACACCATAGATGGCCCTTCTCACACTTATTAAGACTATCCTAAACAAATCAAATAGCAAAGTAAAACTTGCTGAAAAGAAACACTGTATTCCAGTAATACACAGTTGTATCAAAATGTTTGAGCACCTGTGACCAAGGATAAAAAATTTCCTATGTACGAAATATTAAAAATGGCAGTTAAGAGGTACTATGGAAATCAAGGCAAGACATAAAAGCTGTGGCACCCCTGAAATTTTTCATAGGGGTGGCCAGATGGGGCCACTGAAAATCTTGGGGTGGCACACCAGAACCAAAGGCCTAACTGAGTTTCAGGAATTCTGTTATGCTGTTGTAGTATATAGACACAGGAGTGATAATGTACTCTGTACTGAGCAGCATTGCTTGCACAAACATGTTCTGCATGGAAGAGTCATCGAAGGAAACCTTACCTGCAACCCCATCACAAAAATCAACATCTGAAATATGGAAAACAACACCTAGATAGGCCAGAGGCATTTTGGAAAAGTACTGTGGACTCTGTACAGTAAAAGGGAACTATTTGACCGCAATCACTGAAAGTATGTATGGGAAAAAAGCATGAACATTTGATGAAAAAATGATGGATTTTGCTAAATATCAGTAAATACTGGAAACAGCCAGGAAACTAAAAAAGGGGCTATTACAACAGAACTACAATCCAAAACATACTTCAAAATCCTCTATAAACTACTTTAAGGCAGCCCTGGAATGTCACAGAACGAGAAAAATTCTGCAAGGAAGAGTGGGTAAAAATTCCTAAAACAAAAACAGAAAGACTCCCAGCTGCCAATAAAAAGTGCTTGCAAGCTATGAGGTCTGCCAAATGTATTACGAAGTACTGCATCCAAACTTTTGCACATGCCAAAACAACTACTTTCTTTTTTCTATTTTTTAAATTGACCAAATATTAAGTAACGTTTACAGACGCTGCAGAGGTTTGGTTTTCTTCTTTTCACTTCTAAAAATCAATAAAATGTGTAATCTGTCCTGGGATGCCCTAACACAGCAGACAACTTGGGAATATCTGTAAAATTATACAGTCCTTCTTTGGCTATTTCTTCTTTAGCAATACTGCAAAGATTTCAGTTGTCTTTGGAACTAACAACTAAAGAACGTACAGATGATTGTCATTGACTAATCATTCTGTTCCAGGTTTTGTAATAAAATTGTAAATATCAGTGAGTCTTAAAGCCAGCGTGAATCAAAAATCAGAATAACATCCTTCCATACCGTGAAATATTTTTTGCGTGAAACACAGTTTCAGGAAGGGTATATGAGCATTTGTTGATACACTGTAAGCCCCAGTGCTGAAATTCATTAGCTGTATTTTATTGTCTTTCTTCCTGAAAAATGAATAACTTGTACTTAATGGCCATTTTGACTGGAAATTAAATAAATGAAGAGTGGTCAAGAGCTTTTGCACAATACTGTATGTATATCTTATCCTAAACCTCTAAGTACTACAACCCTAAGGCAACTGAGGTCAGCTAACTTATGCTTATTAGGTTTACAGTGTAGGTGGAGGGTGGTGGGAGGGCAATAGTGAAACATATTATTGGTTTATATTACTTTGACCAGCCACTGGTATATGATAATATGACCAAAAATCAGAAGTAATGTTTGAGGAAAGCAAAAGTTATTTCATGTTGATAGAACATTGTGCAGAAAACAGGAAATGTTGTTTTTTTAATTTTTTTATATGTTATGAATCATGCTTAATGAGACCTGGGACATGAACAATGTAAAAAGATCAGGTTTGATTTCAGGTTAACTTTATGTCACATGTAAGTGTGTTTAAATTGTGTTCCCCCAAAAAGCAGTAGCTTCATTTGAGAAGCTACTGCTACCTACCTGCCATTACGCGTGTCATGTTGTCTCATGTTCTTGATAAAATGTACCTTCTTACAACTCTTTGGTTGAGGAGAGCCTGTTGAACACCTGAACGACAAAATGTTAATGCGGTGAGAGAAGATTAAAAAATGTTTTTGCTACTGTTTAGAATACAGGCATATGAAAATTTGAGCTTGTATGATCATCCTTCATTATTTGATCAGTGCATTTGTGCTACGTTCTTAAAAATTACAGCTGGTACATAACATTTTCATGATGGTGATTCTCTGAATTTTCCTCTTTTACACATAAGGTTGACAAGGGTGAAGAACCTTTTTTAAAATTTCTTTCAATAACCATCTTTTCAAAGACCTTATAGCAAACCAAAAGTGGGTCTTCTATGGCACAGGTTCCCAAACCCCAACCTGAAGTACCCACTGCCACCAACACACAAGATCCAATGAATCAGCTCTGAACTGAGTAGGACACACCAGTGAAAACACTAAAGTCTATTAAGCAATGGACACTCCAGGACTTTTGGTTCTCCGGCATTGTTCCAAAGATCCCCTTTTGGCATTTTTAAAACAATGACCATATTCAATATCAGGGACGTTGCTAGGCCAGTTTTAGAGGGGCTTTAGCCTCTGTGCCATCGTGGCTTGACATTCACAATATTAATCTGTGTCATCGTGTCCCGACATTCACGGAATATACCTTTGTATATTACATATACAATTTTCCTGTCAAATGTTACAATGACCCTCTCACCTGGACTATTAAACATATTAGTGCAACTACAGAACAAATTCTATTGCTACTTTCAAAGCTTATAGTGAACAGATATTTAGGAAGCATAGACCCCTCAGACCTCATTAGTAAAAGGCCTAGCATCCCCCATCCACAAATCTCTAGTGGCGTGATGTATAGGTCAAATGTTTAATACATTTGACCTGTACATTTGTAATGACAACAGGACTTTCAAGGGGCTAATGCAATCCTACAATACAATACAGTGAAAAAGTATCTGCCCCCTTTCTGATTTCCTCTGTTATTGCATTTTTGCCACAGTGAATTTAATAATTAAATAGTTGGTTGCATTTATTGCTGCTCAAGGCCATGCATCAAGTTATTCATTTTGCAAGGGCAGTTACTTTTTTCCACAAGGGTGATTCACATTTGCTCCTTGAACAAATGAAATAGTTTACAAATTGTGTTTTGTGTTTAAAAAGGTTCTCTTTGTCTAATACTACATTTTGTAAAGCATTCACTGTAACAAATATGCAGTAATAGAGAAAAGCAGGAAGGGGCAAATACTTTTAGCATTGTAGATTTTACAAACAAATCTAGTTCACAAAATCAACAAATCAGAGCAAAAAATTCTAAGGAGCTACAAACATACAGAACAGAAACTCAGAAGACAGACCTGTGCATTTCCACAGCAAAATCCCTTTTTGTCTCAATCTCCATGCACATGCTATGAGATGTTTGCTTTAAGGCACCAGGGCACTGGACTACAGACGAGGGTTTCAGCGTCATTGCTTTAGGCAAACATGAAGAGTTAGAAGCAAAATATCCAGACTCCTCTTCTGCATCTGTAGATGTGCTGTACTGTGTTGGGTTTTCTGGTGCCGTTCCAGGTGCTGAATCAGGACTCGTAAAGGAAACAGTGGCACCATATGTAGATTTACCTTGACTTTGACTATCCCTCATTACTGGCTGGCCATCAAGAGAGATGTTATTAAGAAAACAGAGAGCCACATGCCTGCGTCTGAGTTCCATGCTGAATGAGCTCAACATGTGTCAGTGTTGTTGCAAATACCAGCTGGCTCCACAATGAGGCACTTGGGCTGAAGAGCACTTCAAGTGGAGCAAAGAAAGTCAGGTGGCAGCTTTATTAACATGAGCTTACTGTGAAACTGTCAGTGTCAGAAAAAAGACAAAACTATTTTGCCTGTACATTTACCACCAAATTGAGTTGTGTTGAACAAGTATTAAAAAAAAAAAGTGTGCCAAAACAGGTTCTGGAGTAATGCCACAGAAGAACCACTTTTGGTTCTATAAACAACCAAAAATTTCTTTTTCTAGAACCATACATGCAAGCCAAGAACCATTCAGGAATCTATTTTTATGAATGCATGCTGAATTTAAACCATCCAAAAAAAAAAAAAAAAAAACACTGAGTCAAAATTTAGTTTATTATGATTTCAATAATTTTGCAACAAAGTATTTATATTCACAATCAATACCACATTCAAAAGCAAGCAAAAAATACATCAACTTGACGATATAAACGTTACATTTGTGCAGTATTAAAGCAATGTTTCTTGGACTTGGACGGTAGTGTTATGTGTATTATACAGATTTGGTGATGGTGTGAACTTAAAGCTATTGTATGGTCTTATTACAGTGTCACTTCTGTGATGTTTTAGCCTTTGGTGAGAATGTAGCGAGGTAAGGTCTACTTCTCCTCAAGCGTTGATCTGGTTGGTCATCTTCTTTAATATATCCTGGTAAAGCATAAGGTGGTGAATACTCAAACTTAGTCATATCAATAATGTTAATACACAAATAAGAAAATAACCATTATTATTATTATTACTGTTATACGTGTAGCTGGCCATGGCATTTCCTTGCTAAATACTAATTCTCACTAGCGGCTGGTAGCCAATAAAAAACTGATTCAACAAGCTAATGAATAGAGGTGCATTTATTTATTTATTTAATAAATAATCGCATGAATGAATGAATAGCAGTTTACTGCATATTACTATTAATTTCTTTCAGTAAAGGCCTTGCAAGACGATATATGCAGTGAATTATATACAGATAATTTCATGCTATAAAAAGCTTGATTCTGAGAATGGTTACTATAGTTCTATTTATGGTTTCTATAGTTCTATTTGATTTTTTTATCCATGACATTCCTAAAAAATTGAACTATGAACATAATAAAAAAAAATAATAAAAAATACAAAACCACACACACACACACACACACACACACACACACACACACACACACACACACACACACACAAACACACACACAGCCCTCAAAATTGGTTTGGTTGAAGCTGAAGTTAGTTTCCTATTCGCCAGCTTTTCATTCTAATTTTCTGTCCCACCTTAAATGGTGTGTTACATTCCGGTGCCTCAGGAAAACTCAAATAAGAAGCTAGTGAATAAAAAGCTAACTTTAGCCTTGCCTATCCTGGATGGATGAAACTGTGATGTGCCAAGGAGTCTTAAACAATGATGACATAGGCCAAATTACAGAGCTTTACTAAAGATGAAGTAAAATGTGTGTACCTCTCTCCACGCAGGTCTGTGTGGAAGGAAAGCCCACCTCCCAGAAATTTTCTGGCGTGGAGGGGGGAAGGTATCGGAAACGATGCCGTGAGCAGGATGACAGTTTCTTCCGTCTCTCTGCCTCAGGCAAGTCTGCATAGTACTGAAACCAATATGAAGCCACAGATAGTGGCTAGTCATTGGAGGTTGCAGTTATTGCTGGCAATAATGAAAGCATTTGTAATGTTATGTCAATTATTTGACTCATAGCCCACTGAAAACCACAGCAGTAGTTTAAACTTTGAATATACATCAAAAATCTAAATGCTTGTAAGTAAAAGAGAAAAGTTTATATTTTTTTATTGAATAATTGTTGAGCATACAGTATTGTAATATGGAAAGAAAAACATTCCCTTTATTTCGGTCCCGTTTTTATAACGTCTTGAAACAAACTGAAAAAGTTAAAGCTGTTGATACATGTGAACGAATTTATATGTAATTTACTGCTCGACTCTCTACGTTATTGATTATGTAATTACTTCATTATAATTTAGTAATTAAGCAAACAAAACAAATTTAAATAATGAACTTGTTTTAGAAATTCAGTGGATTGAAAAATTAAGCCATACATTAAACTTTCACTACTAATTAAAGGTGTATATTTGTGGGAAATATGTGAGATATATGAAAATGATGAATGAATAAACATACAAAATAACTGATGACATACTAAGTGTTTAAGGGGACAGTAAGAACACACTTACAATCTCACACTCTTTGCATGTGTGGCCTTGAAGTTTCCTCCTCTCATGTTTTTTGCGTACAACTTCCACACAAGCAAAAGACCTGTTTATGGCACACAAAACAGAATGGAAGATTGGAACACAATAAAACAATGGTGTTGTATTCAGCTTAGTAACAGTGTACCTTAAAGCAGGTCTTACTTGTCAGCAGCATCTCCAGCAGGCTTATCTCCTGCTCTTGGGAAGGGTGCCTGAAAATCTCCTGTGAAGAACAATATGCAATAGAAAATCCCCTTGAAAATGCTGACAAGCAGACAGCAAATTTTCATCTCCAAAATTCTTTAGTCATTGGTAGTTATTCCATAGTCTTCCACAGTATATTCCATAGTTATAGATGCAAGTACATATGCAAATGCTTCTCCATACACCTTCTTTTAAAAAACAAAATGAAGCAAAAGTCTTTACCTTCCATAATCCCTTCTTCTTCCATCTCTTCTTCCTCCTTCTCACATTCATCACCTTGCTTTTCCTCTTCTTCCTCATTCTCATGAACATGGTCATGCTCCAAGGCAGACATCTCATCCTGAGGGCAGGACTCATACTCTCCATGGCCTGTAGTATCGAAAATGTTTGCCAGGCTGTCGTTAGCCTTCTGCCCTATTCCTGTGAGAACAAAGAAATAGCCTCAGATAATCAAATTTCTTTACAAACTTTTATTTTTGGTGAATGTACAGGAGGACCATAATCTACAAACAACTGCTTTTAAAAAATGTTTTGAACTTACAACTTTTGAACTTTTTTTTTAAAGTGTTCAAGGTGAAATATAACGTGCTCGATGATCAACTGACATCAATCCTTAAACCACAACATTAATGTTCATCATTTTTGAGCGAACGCATTAGTTAAATAGTGATTAAACTGCGAGTACCTGTGACACTGTCTGTCGGATCCATCCCAATCTGCTTTCGGCTACGTGCCAGCATACTATGGCTAACATATGTGCAGTCCATGTCCACAGTCTCTGTCTGTACTCTGGGCTGAGGGAAACAAAGGTAGAAAGGGAATAATATATATATGTAGTAGCATGGTTCTCAAATCAGTATCACGCCAAGTAGCATATATGTAGACACAGACTTTTTCATAGTATTTTTTATAGTATTTTACCACATTTCCATTTGGACACAGCAAAACAAAGTAGAAATTAAGAACCATGCTACTTGGCGTGATATTGATTCACATTAAGAAGCTCAGTTGTATTGTCAGAATTCTTTGCATACTTTGTACAAATTCTGAAGGGAGATCAAACTTCCAATACTGATGGAAAAGGAAAATACAATGTAAGGGTTGTATTACATTACCTCTGGATGAGGGGAGATTCCTGTACTGTACTGTGACAGAGCAGCTCCTGGGTCTAAACTCCAGCTCTGATCTAAAAACAATAAGTAAATGAAAAAAGGAGACAAACTGAGCCTAAACTCAGAATAAATGCCTTATAATAATGATTCTCCATTGTGATGCAACACACTCAAAGAGTAAGCCTAATCTTGATCAAGAAAACTGACACACAGAACTAAAATTAGGAAGAGAACTTTTCAAAACATAAAGCCGTCTAGTTGATAGCTAGTTAAAGGGCCACCTTAAGATAAAATACCAGCTGGGTTTTCAAGTTGCTAAAATGGATAACATTGTTCCTGTTCAGAGTTGGATTTTATTACTTACTATGTATTTTGCCTTGTACTGTTTTGTACAGTGAGAAAATTACTTAATTCTGACCAGTGCTACCAAAACAAGTAAATTTTGCAAAACTGGGCAGCCAGAGAATCTCAGGATGAAAGAAGCTGCAGGCCTGGTCCTCTTACATTAGGCCTTACATTAGTACAATTTATTCCAATAAAAAACACAAAATCAATCCAAATAAACTAACATGTGAACCATTCTTGTGAAACAGGAAAAAAAAAAAGACCTGCATTAATTTGACCAAAATGATTTGCATTTGTTGTATTTTGTATATGCCTGATCATGGAACGCTTGTGGTTGTACAAACTATTTGTAATTGGTTTGAGGGCAGCAATATCAGTATTGCAAAAGCCAATATTGTGCAGCCCTAGTCAGCAAGTCTGTAAATTCATTGATAAACTAATAATATTTATCCTGACTTGTGTACAGTGGCCCAGAGAGTCCAAATTCAACAGCATTTAGGAAGCAAACAAAAGCTAAGAACACAACATCAATAAAGCAACACTACATAGGATTTGGACACCTGTCTGGTGGAAATATATAATTGTATGCAATGTGCAAAAGAAAATTTTCTAACATTCATTGTGCTTCGGACCCCTACGAGCGGATGAATCTGACTTTTTTGCGAGTGCGTTGAAAGACTATTTGAAGAGAACTCAAAACTTGGTGAAGGTTGTGTCTTCCAAGGATGTGAGTGAATTATCTACTATTGTCATCCTATCTTCATCAGTATAATGTAGAGCTTACATTTGAGACCTAAACATCGAGTCAGACCTTTTTTTTTGAGCCTGTGCGGAAGACGTTAACACGTAAAAACATATGACATGGTCCGAAAAAAAAACTTCCATCAAATCCGTTCTGGTACCTCTGACTTTTAAATGATTATTTCAGGCTTTACAGGCTGACTTGGAGCAGCAGACGCACACCATATTTTAGTGTTTTTTTTCATCCATACCCAGTAATGCTACTTCTATCAGTTTTAACAAAAATACTACACAGTGCTGCTTTAAGGCAGAACACAGCAACCTCCCGTTAAGGAAGACACAGCAGTATTACAGTCAGTTGGCTGGAACCACTGCATTGCATTGTGGTGTGGTGTGTGTAACTGTTAAGACATGATAGCTAAGCTAGTAGGCTTAACATTAATGTGTTCTTCTAATATTGTAAGGTCCCCCCCTAATGTTGTTGTGTTTTTATCTTTTGTTTGCTTCCTCAATGCTGTTGTATTGTGACTCTGGACCACTGTTTTTAGCATAGTATGACAAACTGTAACATCAGTACAAACATACCATAAGGGCTAAAATTCTGGCACTGCAAGGGACTCTTGCATGGAGTACATGGAGAAAGATGATCAGGCTTAGCTTCTTCTGGCTCCCAACATTTGCTTTCATGTGATTCCTTTAAAAAAACAAAAAAAAACAAAAAAAAACAAAACAATTTCTTTCATAAGAACATATGAGAAACTCCAAACACAGAGATGCTGAGAAATGTAGTATGAGCCACTATGCTGGTTATAAAAAGGGAAAACAACAACCACAACAACAACAACAACAAAAAACACACACTAATCCTACTTCACTACACAAACTCTAGAACAGTGGTTATCAAACCAGTGCTCTCTGGGCCCCCATAGACGATACACCTTTTTGCTATAACCCTATGTATTGTGATAGAGCAAAAAAAGTGGACCATCTATTGGGAGCCCTAAGGACTGGTTTGAGAACTGCCCTAGGACACTGGGTCTTACCTGTTTCTTTGAAGACTTCGGCCAGTCATGGTTCTGCCGGATAAGCTGTTCTTTAGCTCCTACACAACCGTCAGATAGAGGAGAGACAGATATGTGCTTTCGTTTCCCCCCTTCTGTATGGCTAAATATATTGCTGTTGTATGACGAGGACAGATGTGCAAGGGGCTTGCGGCAGGGACTGCCACCTGAAGCTATCTGTTTCTGCTCCCGAGAATCATGCGCAGCACCACTCAAAACAGATGGAGAATCATGGTCTTTAGAGACAATGATACTTGTGTTACCTGCAGTTGTTGATAATCTGGCACAGAAGAAAAAGAAACAAGAATATGTGCTGTAACCATTCTTATCACATTTTAATTTAATGGATTTGTATGGTTTTTAATAGACTGATAACTTGGAGGAATTTCAAAAAGTATTCTTACATAGCGGAATCCTCTTCCCTCTTTGCTTGCCTAGCTGTACTGTGCATCAAGGTCTGAGAGCCTGTATCATTCTCAGAGTCCTGAAAAGAAGATAAGCTTGAAGGTAAAGAACTAGCCCCTCAAAATGCACAAAATGCATACATTTAAGGTAAGATACAGCACATACATTATGTCCTATTAGAATGAAACTGAACAATTGATTTCACATCCACTATACTCCTAATGCAATGACAATTTTTTATAGAACAGATGTATTCATATAAAGATGTCTTAAAGAACAAATGTAATCTTATGCCCAGGACTATGTAAAAGTCCTGTGTCCTATTGAATATTGTGTAGTGATGTGTTTATGTTACTACTTGCAACTTTCCTCGACCTCAAGCAGAAGTTTATTTCCTAACAATAAATATTAAATAATATCACAATTTTTTTTTAAATCTGAACGCTTCAAAACTGTGGACTATTTGTTTTCTTTTTGACACACATACATAATGTAACCGCATGCTGCATTCAATGCCTTCTAAACACTGAAGGTATCCAAAGATATTTTACAAAAGTGAGCTACATTACTAAGCAGTTTCATGCTTGCCATTAGTAGATGTAGACCTATGCCCCATTGAAGCCTATATGTTCTAAACCAGGATGTCCAATCTTATCCACCAAAGGGCTGGTGTGAATGCAGGTTTTTGTTTCAGACAAGAAGAGCACATCTGATTTCACTTGTTTAATCAGTCACTCTGTGTCTTTAAACATCTGATCATGTGTGCTCCTGCTTTGTTGCAATGAAAACCTGCAGCCACACCGGCCCTGTACGGATAAGATTGGACACCCCTCTTCTAAACACTAATGGACTTAAGAAATCCTTCAGAAAGTACTTTTCGAAAGAATGTGTACAATCAGCACTACAGGAAAACAAACATTACTCGTCTCATTTAGCACTACAGTCGCAGGGTTTCCTATATATACTTTGACGGTATATGGACACTCGCCCAAAGTATAGTGCAACAGTTGAAAAAAATGAGCATTTTATTAATATGTTAAAAAAAACCAAAACTTCTACACGTAACTAGCAAAGTTGTCCTAGCTGAACTTGCTGTCTCTTAATTTGAGAGAATGCCTAGGTGCAAATACACTACTGATTCATCTAATATTTACTTAACAGAGCACTGAGAAATAATTAAAGATGAGGCCGCACGAGGAGGAAAAGACACTCAGACTGTGTGCAAATTTGCAGAGCACTTTTTGTGCTTTACGGCCATTAAGCTAGCTTATATCTTATAGATATACAGCCAGAAGAATTGGATTTTGATCATTTCAGCAGTTGAGATTCAAGTAAAGACATTATTTGAGTCTAGTTCAAAGACAACATACAGACATAAATTTAAAAATCTTAGTGTTATTAATATTTGTAAATAACTAACATACAAACATAATATTGTACATGAAAAACTGTATGTATTAAGTGTGCAATCACTGAGTCTACATTGTTCATTCACACAGCAGATGTTAAACCACTGATAATTATTCATGGACATGGCACTGACACCAGCCAAGAGAAAGCATTCTCAAAATGTGTGACAGAATAATGACTCAAATCTTACTCTGCCTGAAGCAATATGTTCCAAAGGTTAGGGCCAGCAGAGAATACATTCTAAATTCTGCCTAGATTGTGAATGGGGAAAAACGGGCAAGTTGCACTGTAAGCTGTAGCCAAAGAAATCTTAAAAATTTTGAAAATTCTGCTTAGACTGAACATGTTACTCCAGCCAACCACTATCTAGTGTACAAAACAATACTGCACAACATACTCTCAATCATTGTTGAGATATTGGTCTTTGCAATAATGATACTGCAGAAGCCTGTGATAAGCAAATGAGCCCTCTAACCAATTATAGTGTTTTTACCGTGTACTGTGAGAATCTGACAAATCACAATTGTAGATGAGTGTTTTGATGCTCGAGGTATTCATGTGATATAACAAAAGCAAATGATTTTAGTCAAAATAATGCGTGCCAGTCTTTAACCATGTTACATTACTGATTCACTAATGCATTTTTTCATTTTTGCAAGCTGTATTGAATTGCAATATGTAAGACCATTAATATGTAAACCTGTGAATATTAATAAAGAATAAATATTGATATTTAAAATTCCCTTAACACTACAAAAATAATTCCTGAGGTTTAACAGGAATAATGAAAAGAATGTCTGACCTACCTCATAATACAGGTCTAGACGACATGTTTCTGCAACTACGGTTCTGCCATTGATCTTGGTATTGTTCTCTAAAAAGATAAGACATTGAGGCTGTGAAAGGAAGGGACATGACTTTGATCAAAAACAACATAGTATGCCAAATTCTATTCTTGGACTGCTTTTTGATCAAAAGCAGCATATTGGGCCAAATTCTGTTCTTGAAGTGCTTTTCAATCAAAGACCTTATGAATAACATTGCACCATTCTCAGAATCTCAGTTGATTTCCTTCATTTGTGTACTTAAATGTGAACAATTAAGCCTATTACCCCCTTCCTTTCAGCTCCTTTCTACTTATAACAAGGAAAGGGAGGTGAGGAGGTGCTTGACTTTGCTGAATTACAGTATGATTAGGCTATTGTTTCTTCTGTTACTTACTTGTAACACACATCACATCCAGATCACATGTCTCTGGGACAAGCACATCTCCGCCTCTGCAGTTTGACAGCATAGATTCTCGTTTCCGGATGTCTACAACACACAATGAGAGAGAGTAACGGCATAAAACTAGTTATTTCAAACAATGACAGATGTCAACACAGGTTTCACACTTTTAGACCACTTACAGTCACTGCAAAAACCTTTCAAGGTAATGTGCTGCCATGATGAGTCAGTCTGAATAAGGACAAGCATGTAGTTTCAAAAACAGACAGTTCTCTGTTTATTTGACAAACCACCTAAAATAACAATTTAGAAATTAACAAGAGGAGAAAGAAGAGGAAAGATAACCTTCTGACATCCAATTTCTTTTCTTGATTTTTTTCTGTCTCAACTGTTCAAGTGACTTGTTCTGAAATTAGCTTTAATTCAATCAAGCTTATGCAATTTTATGGCATTCTTTTAGTTTGCAGATAAACATCTTTAGAAGAAAACAAAAACAGAACAGTGTGCAAGACAAGTGTCTGTACTTTCTGTAGAACTCACCAGGGAGTGGCTGTGAAAGTGGTTGCTCTGCATAGCGGACATGGCTTTGCTCTTTCTTGCGCTTCAACTTGCTGGCCACAGGAAAAGACATAGACTGCAGTGGAGAGTCTGGGATCATGCCTTCCTCAGGCTCTGAGAATGATGTCTGCGGTAAACTAAATACACACACACACACACACACACAGTTGAAAATACGTGTTTGTGAACAAGATGACGTCTTTGCTTCTTGTCCTTTTCACTCACCCATGTGTCCGTATTCGCTCCAACTCCAGACTAAGCTTTCTGTTCTCTTCTTTAAGAATGTTTCTCTCAGCCTCTGGACATAAAAAAGAACAAATGATAACACACAACTGAACAACTAAGACATTAAAAAAAAAACATTTTTATAGATATTATATAAAACATTTCATCTTGTCTGGCCTTGGAATCAGCTTACTCTATGAAAATTTGGAAGGTCTATAAAATCATCTAATCATTTAACACTAGTTCAGGCACCTGAACCAATAGCTTCAGTATATTCATTCAAAGTAACCTTAATCAAAACTGACCTTTTTTTAACCTTATTAGTTCATATTTAGTAAAAGAAAAAAATGTATTTTTCTCCATAATCTCTGATCAAAATGTAATGTTTGCCCACCACTAAATGATTGATTTTGATTATGTTGCTATGAACTAATTAAGATTTCACCTCCCACTCCCACAACCCCAGTGTATCACTAAGCAAAAAAACCCAGCTAGCTCAGAGACACTTCCCGATACAGTTTTTCACTCTGAAATATGTTATTGTATGAAAGAAAAATGGGTTATGATTTCCAAATCACATTTATTTTAGAGGGCCCATAGCCCACATTTTTCCTCTGAGATCCACTTAATTCATTTTTAACACAACCATTTTCCAGCCTGTCCTTATTCCCTAGAGTTAAACGGGTTGTTTTTGTGACTATGACTTTAAGACTGACATGTACCTTTAAGACAACCTCTCTTGTAATTGGCTGCAACCTGTTTTCCAGTTTTGTGCCCCAATCAGAAAGTAGTCCAGGGTAAATCTACAGCATGAATGGGCAGAGCTAAACTGCTGATGCCATGGCAAAAACATTTTTTTTTTAAATCACGTTGTACATATTTTCCAGGTTATTTGTAGTACTAATAAAAGAAATAAATCAAATAGTGTGCTTTGACCACTGAGTTGTTTTATTTCTAAGAAGGATATGTACTGAAATTATTGTCTGTGGCAACCAACCTCAATGCTACAGATGGAGCAAACAGAGATTATGTCACAAACGGTGGAATATATCTTTAAGCTCATACTCACCTACATCATGAACGCTACATAAAACACATATCTGTAAGCTCTGATCTAAAATTAGCATATATTTTGACAAACTAACAAGCAAATCAAACTACCTCAAGCTACAGATATACAGTGCCTCTTTGTACTCTCTTTGTACAACGCAAACTACAAATTAAACCCGCCCTATTGTTTAGGCAGCAGCCAACCTAGTAATATAAAGAAAATCAGTCAGTGGTGTTGTAAACTTACTGAGCTCTTTGAGAAGTGAGAGATTATTCTGATGTTCAGACTCTATTTGTGTCGTTTTCATCCGTTTTTCACTCTCTCTGCAGTGATCACAAGGTCCAGACTGCAATCTAGCAAAAAGACATTCATTAAAAGGTCCATGAGTACTCTTACAATTCACCTTTCAGGGTTTCCTCCAGCTCCCATCATAATGACTGACTGAACTTACAGTAATCAACATATTCATCAGGACTTCAAAATGCAAGACAATGTTAAATTATATTGAAAACAAAATGTTAAGATTATAATATTTAAATGTGTGGACTGATTTAAAGTATAGAAAAGTATATACTAAATGGAATTTACATGGAAATATTTAGGCGACATGTTTTGTTTTTAACAGCTGAAAAGTACCTGTCCTGTAGGGCTCTGACTGATTCTTGCAGGGTTTTCTGTTGCTCACGTAACTGCTGGTTCTTGTTATAGAACTGTTCCAGTTTTTGTGCATCACTAAAGAAGAAAGCAAACAGTGCTAAAACTCACAGTGTTAAAATTATGGAAACCATAACTTTTAAGCCAACTAAGAAAAAACTGTTTTCATGGTGGCATGGCAAGTGCATAACCTGACAAATAAAATAAATAAATAAATAAATAAAATAAGGCACTGAGCACACCAATATTGACTGATATTTTTGTTCAAACAGGAGAACTATGCACGTCATGCTCTTCTTTCTCAAAATTACAACAATGAGATGATTCACATCTAAAAAGTCTCCAAACAATAATCTACATAAATATATTGTAAAGCAGCTGAACAAATCCTTCAAAAAACAAATACTTTACTCTGGTGCAGTAAAATGAATTCATGAGGTTTTGAGAAAAATAACACTTACAGACAGCGCTCCTTCTTCAGTTTGTTCACCTTTGACTGAAGTCCTACAACATTTACAGTCAGTCAAATGCCAGACAGTTTCATGATACTGCTTCCACAAAACCTCCTGCAAATCGGTATAAAGTTATTCTGACTGATCACCTCAATACTATGATGAGAAATTTCTCTCCCAGGGTAACAATGGCCCTATCCACAGGGTGTGAGTGATCACTGAATGGTTTAAGGAGTATGAAAATCATGTAACTCATGCTTTGCCAGGGGTGTCCAATCTTATCCGCAGAGGGTCAATGTGGCTGCAGGTTTTCACTCCAACAAAGCAGGAGGTCACCTGATGAAATGTTTAAAGACTAAGAGCAACTGATTAAACAAGTAGAATCAGGTGTGCTTCAGCTTGTTTGGAGTGAAAACCTGCAACCACACCAGCCATTTGCAGATAAGATTGGACACCCCTGTGCTTTTTGAAGTCACCAGATTTTAGCCTTACTGAACGCATATGAAATATTTTTGATCACTGTGTTAGACAGCACTCTCCGAGACAATCATCAAAACACTAATTGAATACATTTCTTTTGGAAAAATGATGTTCTGTCCCTCCTGTATAGTTTCAGAAACTTGGAAATTTCATGCCAAAGTGTACTGAAGCTGGTCTGGTGGCTTGTGGTGGTTAATTTGTCACCTGTCTATATGTAACACACCCAGACTATCTGTTAGGTAACATTTACGTATAACACAATCAACAGGAGACCACCAGCGCCATAAACAACACACACTATGATAACAGATTTGTGCTAGTATTATTAATCCTAAAGGGAAACTCTATTCATTTTTCAAAAGATCTGCATTATTAAATGATTAACATGTTGACAGAATCAACCAGAATGGTTTGATTTGAAATGCTCTGTTCTAGAAAAGCTTACAGTCAGAACTGCTAACAGTAGCAATGATAGGAACCAGATGTCTGAGGAGTTTATTGCCTCTGAAAGCTCCGACCCAGAAAGTATTACATGAAATGGTTTTGAATACACTGCCTAATGTCTGAGGCATTGTTTTACAGTAGTTTTGCGATAAAGTTTTGTCTAACACGTGTTTTAATCAATTTTAATGAATTCACGGTGGAGGAATACAAGAAGGTTGTTCTAAAGCAAAATAGTCCCAGAAGAAAAAATTTTCTCAGACTGCCATTATTTTACCATCATCAATGTTACAAAAAAACAATAAAATCAGAAGACATGTGTAGGTCCACCAGTGTTTTGGATTGTAAATAAAATGACTATGTCTGCATTGTAGACATCGAGACTATGGGTCCCCATCAACACCACTATAATAAAATCTTTGTCTGTAAGTTTCTCTGCAAATGAACAATTTCACATCAAACCAATCCAAATGACTTTGTTTACCTGAACCACTGAATTATACAGAATTTTTCAGTGGAATTCCCCTTTAAGAAAAGGTGTACGGGTATACACGCTCTCCAGACACTCAGTTACCTTGCACTACATTGTCATGGCACTCTCTGAGACGGTCCAGTAGATCCTGGAAGAGCTTTTCGTTGTCGGCGGGTGTGCCACTAAACTGAGAGCAGTTCATTTTCATTTGTTCAGCCAAGCTACCTCATCACACGCCGGTCAGTCAACAAAGGAGAAACCTGTTTGTTAACACAGAGATGACAGTAATTTTAATCTGTGTCAAAAAGGCTGACAGAAAATTACTAAAACCAGTTGCCGTACATGTCTGAAAGATTTCATAATTATGGCCCTATATCAAATCCTTACGGACTAAAAAACAGAAGTCAATTTGAAGCTAGTCAAGCCAGCGTTAACTTTACATTAGAAAACTTACGGGCCAACGCGGTTTATCCATTGTTTCCCATTCTAGTTTGCGTTAAGTTACACATACATTATGTCGCTGAAAGCAAGGGTGAAAGTTTAAATTCTTACCAAAATATCACCAGCAACCACATTCAAGTCCTCAGCCTTACAAATCCGAATTGCGCGCCAGACCCGATGCTTGCAAGTCCCACCAAACAGAACAAGCGCCACCCACTGGCCGGACAGAGAAAAATCATCATGCGGGAGGAGAAGGTGGAAAACAGAACAAAAAAAACTAAATAAAATAAACTGAACAACAAATTGTAACAATTCTATCACAGTACACATGCCTATGGCGATTTTAGAAGAGGTTCAAGTTTTTCTGTGGTGTAACAGCTCCATGATGGTGTGTCAAACCAGTAGGTGGCGATTATTCACACAACCTGAAACACGCCGAAGATGACGAAGAAAACAGAAGCTCCGGAAGAGAAGGTAAACTTAACACAGCGCAGAACAGCTGTTTTTGAGAACCAAGACACATAAGTAAGTTTTAGGCGACACGTGTTGTTCTGGTTTGTTTGAGATTCGTGTAATTCATCTTTCAGAAATTCACTGAATTACACGCAGGGATTTTCGAATTAAGCTCTCTCCTTCGAATAGCTATTTGCGTGTTAGCCACTTGGCTAACTACATTTTCTCATCTCCATCGACGTTGGACGCTTCAGACCCATAAACGTATAAAACTTGCTTTTGCTTTGGGCAGGAGACCTTGTGGAGCAAAACACTTTATAAACTAACGAGAAACTGGCTTTGTGCAATCGAAGTAAGCTTCCTTTCACCTTGAAAAACAGTCCTCTTCATGTTTGCTTTTTATTCTGATGGAAAGGTTAGCTACTAGCCAAGTCTTTTTTGGATTATGTACAGTTTGCCTGCCTGTTTTAGCTTAGTATTTTCTTCAGTTAGTTAAAAGTTAGTCCCCACGCTGATTTCCTCTTGTTATGTCTGTCTCGTTATGTAACTATTGTTTGTGCTTATCAAAAAAGTAAAAATTGCCACCACAATCCTCTTTGACCTAGTTATAGCCTGCTAAAATGTAACTGTTTACAAGATGTTGGTCTTGACATTTTGTGTGATTTTATATTATTACACAGAATGCAAAAAATATATATTGTTATTATTGGTTTGTTGTGCATGTGTGCTTTCTTTCTCTTGCTATACCAATGTCAGTTAACCAGTGATGGCAAGAAAATGTAAAAATCAAACATATGCTCGTTTATTAATGTATTTCTGTATTTTTCTTATTTAGAATGCCATTTTCCAAAAGAAAAATGCAATCTACTGAACCTCAAGTTAAGAAGAAAAGGGTGGATCAGAGTCCGGCAGCATCTGATAAATCTAGTCAAATGACTCAGATGACACAGAGGTCTTTAAGGGCAGGAGTGCCACAGAGGAAAGGTTTGGTTCAGTCTAAAAAGAAAAAGTCCCTGTTGAAGCTGAGGGAAGAGAAGGAACCTCGTCGGTCCTCTAGACTGAAAACAGCCCCAAAGAAACTGACTGGTAGGCAAAAGCAGAAAGTATCAAATACATCTGCTGCACCAAAAGAAGTGAGCTCCAAATCTGCTGCTAAAGTTTCTGAGATACCTGGAGACAAATTGTGTCCAAATTTGCCTGTCCTGAAAAAAGGAAGTAAGAAATACTCTAGAAGAGTGAAGAGAGGTAAATGTCCATCTCCTCCTTCAGAAAAAGTTAGTACACTCTCCGCAGCCCAGTACCCTGTGCTAATAGAGCACAGTTATGGTCGACCTTCTGATTTACAAAGTGAAGAGATAACAATGCCAGACAGAAACAGAGTTGCAGGAATCACTGGTCTGAATGACCAAGGTCCTGCCTTGTGTCATTCAGTGATGCAAGAGAGTCAAGCCTCTGAGACTAAAACGGCAAGCAAAATATCACTTGATGAACAAAAAGAACTGTCCCCTGACCCCATTGAGAAAATCACTGTAACTTTAGATGCCAAGGTAAGTGTGATGAGAAAGTCTCCACCACCTCTACAAGCACTTTTTAAAGTTATTCAAGAGACTAGCTTTAATGGTAAAAATATCTCTGATATGGATGAGGTAGAGGTGGTGAATACGTGTTCTCTGCAGGAAGCTGTTCAGAATACAGAAATCTCTTGTACTCCAGACTGCTCTCTGACTTCAGAGACCTGTCTGAAGCTGGATGATATTGAAATTGAACACTGTGTGGTTGAGATTGAAACGGTGGAGGAAGTAGTCAGTGACCTTGGTGCCTCAGACAGTAACCACCAACCACCCCAGGACCTGCAGGAGTCGATTGCACTAAAAGAAACCAGCAAAGCTGTGGTGTGCAAGGAGAACACTTCTACCCCTTCATTGCCGCAGGACGGCACAAAAGAATCCACACAAGGTTCCCCTGCACGGGCCAGCGCTGAACCTCCAAAAAAGCAAGCGATGAATCCTCAGGCCAGAACCAAGGCCCGCCTGGCAGCACTGGCTGAGGAGAGGGCAGCTGCTGCTAAGAGACCGCCCCCCAAGCAGCTCAACCTCTTGGCTCTGTGTGAGGAAATTGCAGATGACATTGCATCTGACGCAGCAGCAGCAGAAGAGATGAAAGAAGAAGGGGCTCAGTCTGATGACAACAGCCAGACCAAAAGCGAAGTGGAGGATGCGTCAGTTCCCACTGTTTCCAGTGACCTGCCACCCCTTGAAACCCCAACAGACAGTACCTCTGAAAACAAGGTACGAGAGAACCCACCCAAGAAACGGTTCTTCCTCAGTCAAGTGTCTGTTCCCCTCAAAACCCAAGAGAAAAAGAAGCTGTCCCGTTTCCAGAGACTGCGGCAGGTGGAGCTACAGCGAGACAAGCTGACATGGACCCGCGTTAAGAAGCTCAAGTCCGACCAGGCCAGTCAAGACAGTGCAGAAGACTCCACACAGCCTTTGTTACCTGATTCTGTACCAACCAGTGATGTTAGCTCTCCTACTCCTCTGCCGTGTACCCCAGAGAGTGTTTCCAAGGTGGGGTCAAGTGAACGCAGGAGGGTTCTTCCTGCTATGGCACCGCCCATGCCCAACGGTATTACCAGTTCAAAGCCTAAGCCTGCTGTAGAGTATAAGTCGTACAACCCCAAACCAAAGTACTCACCAGATGACTTTGAACTGGATGAACCAGAGGAAGAGACTAGCAAGCCAGCTGCTACCAAACAGGAGGTAAACACATCAACAGAAGTACCCATCTCATGTGTTGGACCATGTATTCACTGCTTCCATATTTTTGTCATTCATCTGTTGTAGGGCTGCACAATAGATTGTTAATCATTCTCACAGTATTGGCCTTTGCTATACTGACATTGCAGAAGGCTCCAGTATGCATAATGAGCTGTTTGATCAGAGTGCTTTTTTTTATTTATTTTTTTTTTACACTGTATGCTGTGAATATCTTAACTAATCACAGTTCCAGATGAGTTTACTTAGGATGATATGCCTTGCAACATATTTATCACTTGTAACATGTAGCAGTATAATCATGATGCTAGTATTTTGTCCATATCACGCAACCGTAACAAAAACATTGTGAAGTAGACTGTCTGTCACAAATGTTATTCTTGAAGTTGTGTACTGAACAAGTACAAATTAAATTGGTAGCCATATTAACCTAATAGCGTTTAACTTAAGTAGCAAAAGCAGAAATCTGGAAAAAAAACATGAACAATTTAGCACATTTGTTCCACATGACATGTCACCAGTGAATTTTGTTTATCATTACCTCACAGGGTAGAACTACACGTCCCTTAGCGATAGCTGAAGATATCTCTAAACCTTTGTCAAAACATGCAGGCGTCCCAGCCCCTGCAGGTAAGTTTCAGTGTCTGGGGTTGAAATTGTTGAAGTTTGAGCCTTCTTAAAAGACTTTGATCTTTCTGTCCCAGTTGTGTGCTCAACAGATTTTTGAGACAAAAATTGTTAAGACCAGTTATATATAGATATATATATTTTTTGTTAATAATGTTCACTCTTGAATAATATCTCCAGCCAGCATGCTGAAATCCTCCACCCTGCAAGAACATACTCATAAGACATCAATAGAAAATTCACAACATGCAAACAGGTAATGGATTTTATATATATATATATATATATATATATATATATATATATATATATATATATATATATATTTGTGTGTGTGTGTGTACAATAAAAATATTGTAGCTGTGTGTCAGAGCTGTGTTTTTATGCAATGCGTTTGTATTTTAATTTAAGCAGTAGCTGTGGCACGGGGTCAGACGCAGAGCTTCAGAAAGAGTGTAAGAACAATGTTAAGACAGCAAGTACAGAAGGAGAGCAAACCAGCACTGTGAGTATAATTTCACAACGTACTCCCAAGACAAACAGAAGTATAAATTAGTTTTTGTGAGCATTATATATACATGTGTGTGTGTGTGTGTGTGTGTGTGTGTGTGTACATGTACCTTTCACAATGCAGGACAAAAGTCAGAGTGCGTTTGGAGCAGTGACTTGTAATGTGTGTGGGATGCTGTACTCGCCTTCCACAGAAGATGAGGCCCAGCACCTGCTCTTCCACAACCAGTTCATCAGTGCTGTCAAATATGTGGTATGATTTTTGTTTAACTTGCTGGAAATTACAGCTGTTCTCTAAAGTTTTTATTGGGAGACATTAGTTTTCCATGGGGAGGTGCAGTAAGTAGGTACCTACTAGAGGATCTCTGTTATTTTAGTCCCATCTGAATCTGCCCTGTCAGCAACTTGTTACTGACGACACATTCCTTTATAAAGATTACAGCGGATTTTAAATATTACAAAACGAAGTGTAGAAATAATTATAGGTTATGCTGCCTTCAGGTCGTGTCTGAAATATCTGATTACAAGATAAGCACGCTTTAACACCACCACAGTGTCATAGTTACTAGTGGGGAAAGTCAGATTTTTCAGTGAGCCCAGAGTTTCCAAGCCTGGTGGCATGCCAACAAAAAATGGTAGCTGCTGACAGTTGTATTGTAAACTGGGTGTGTTTTAGTTATTCAGCAGCCTGCAGGCTTAAATCATCCACGTGTGAAAAAATCAGTATGAGTGTATATACAACTAACTGGATAAAAACATCGCTTATCTAATGCTGCTCTGTATTTCAGGATACAATAAATAATAAAAAGAGCCTTTGAGGTTTTCAAGTATGTAGGCAGTTGTTACTTGTATTCTCCGCAGTCCAAATTGAGCCAATAAGAACTGGCCTTTCCCAAGTGTGTGATGCCAAACATTTGATTTTGTGTGGCAGTTTTGATTACAATAATTGTTAGATTCTGCTGAGGACATGTCCTATCATGCATGGAACTTTATTTGATGCACACTTTCATCTTTGTAATTTAAACATCTCTCATCCCATGTGAACTGTTTATGATGTTCATGGTAATATTACTTAAAGTAGTATTTGAACAGGACACATTTTCTGGACATAAAGTAACATTTGTGCATGAAGTTATATACATACATGTTAAGAATTATGTTAAGAATTTTATTTGTTCACTGATAGTTTGGGAAAGCTAATCCTTAATTTAGGTTGTGTTTGTATGTTGGAGTTACCTTCCATATTAGCCATATTAGCTCCCCATTGTTTTTGCACACAATTTGCTATGGGCAATATGACTGTTTTATTGTGAGTACTTAAAGAACACTAAATATTGTGGTGCATATTTTGTATCATGAAAATGTGTTATTATGATATTGTATTTTTGCCATAACACCCATTCCTACTTCAAATCTGTTACAGGGATGGAAGAAAGAGAGGATTTTAGGGGAGTACCCAGATGGCAAGATTATACTTGTCCTGCCAGATGACCCCAAGTACGCACTGAAAAAGGTACTACTCACCCAAAAATGATGAATAAATTGATGCTTAAAAGTGACTTGGAGTAAAATCTCATTACTGTAACTTTACGTTAAAAGTTAAGAATTTTTTTTCCAGTGAAGTTGCCATTTCGGAAATAGATTATTATTATTATTTTTATTTATTTATTTTTTTGTTTGTTTGTTTTGTTTACAACAGCAGTGATATACTGCATGTTAAAATGAACATCACCGGTGCAGGCTCATGGAGAAAAAGTCCAGGGATGCACCAATATGGAATTTTGGGATTTTAAAAAAAAAAATTACATATCTGCCAGTGCTGATGCATATTTAAAATGTAGAAATGGAGACTAAAACTACTTGGATTAGAATTATGGATAAATAACACTTTCTATAGATTTACAAATGCAGTAAAATTAATGAATTTTACATTTTTTGGTCTAGTTATTTAACCTTTGTGCTCTTCAAGAGTGCAATAAATGCATCATCAGATATTGGTTTAAAATCTAAATACCAGTCAAATCTAAACATCATTCTGATGCCGATAATACCAATATGATTTCAATATTATTGTGTATCGCTAAAAAGTCCTTGTTCATTTGCTAATTGTGTTACTAGTAAAATATCTGGTGCTAAGTAACAGCTTCAATAAATTAGGTTCTGTTGTCCTCTGTTGTTCTTTCCCTTGTACCTGTTTAATTTTTGTTTCTATTTGCTTTGAGGTGGAGGAGATTAGAGAAATAGTGGACAATGACTTGGGCTTTCAGCATGTGCAGACAAAGGTACCATCGCAGACCAAGACCTTCCTCTTCATTTCAAATGACAAGAAGGTGGCTGGGTGCCTCATTGCTGAGCACATTCAGGAGGTCAGCTGGATTTTTTAAATTAATTAATTAATTAGTTAGTTAGTTTATTCTGAGGCATTGCTTGAAAGGTTAAAAATATCTTTTTATACTTGAATGATTTTATGTAGTACTATAAGAGCTACTGATTTATTTTGTTGGCTATAACGTTCATTTTCAGCAGCACACATAAAATGAAGATTTTTTTTTTCTTATGTTAATTTTAGTCTTTTATAATATAATGTAATTCTTTATTATTGATTTACATGCGTAGGGCTACAGGGTGATAGAAGAGCCAGTGCCGGAGGGCTCTGAAGGTGAGAAGGTTATGTTTGAGCGGCAGAGGGCCTGGTGTTGCTCTACCATTCCAGAGCCAGCTGTCTGCGGGATCAGTCGCATTTGGGTCTTCAGCATGATGAGGCGGAGAGGCATTGCCTCACGAATGATTGAGTGCCTCAGGTAAACTCAAAGTATTACAACTTTTGTCAGATAGAAGTAATCATGACATAACAGCAGGAGTTTTAGTGGATTGTCCTCTCAGAGTTAGCATGGTTTGGGCTTACTTGGTTAATCCCTGCAAGTGTGTTTGCAAAGGCACTTAATGTCATGTGCCAAAATTCAGTACATAGATACTTTCCAAGGAAGGCTCTTGTGACATAAGAGACTGGTGCAATCCTTCTTTGGCTGGACTGGCTAATGGCTACATACTTGCATAGACTGTTTAGTAAGCAGTAACTGTCTTTTTTGTGCTGCATTGCACTCATTTGACTGCAGATTTGTCTGGACTAATAATAAATACCCTTGGAATTAGCCTGTAGTTTGAGATTAAAAGATTCTATTAATGTTGTAGCTCTTGTTTTAATTTGTTTATACATAGAGAAATTATTAATAATTGAGTTGTTAACAGCAGAGTACACCATGCATAATCGTTTGATTATTGATGAATATGTAATTTAATGTAATTTAACGTAAAATAAGCTGAAGTATTGTATTTTTGTTCTTTTATTCTAGTACTGCACTGAATATTTTTTTCCCTTTATCCTAGTTGTGAAAATAAATTAAGGTCACAGATTAAGTACCATTACGCAGAGTAGTCCAGATAGAGTGAAATGTCAAAATTGGCCTCTGGATAGCACAAAAGTGTTAACTATCTTGCTCAACCAGCCTCCTGACAGGAAGGATATTACACACTTTCAAAGAGGGATACAGAACTGAACTTTGACACTTTAATCTGTAAAATCTGACAGATTTTGCATGAACAAATCTCGTGTAGATTTATGACTGCAATGCTGTGTCTCTTTAATGGAATTTGTTATGTACTAGATAATAAGCCACTGGATAATGCACGTCATTAGCCTGAACCTACTGACTTTTTTGAGGTCATTTAACTCCTAGTATAATAGCTGCTAGTAGAGAAATAATAGAACATTCTTTCTTTTGTATTGCATGGCCTTCAACTAACTCCTTTTCCCCCTTACCATTTCAGGAATAATTTCATCTATGGGTCGCATTTGAGCAAAGATGAGATTGCTTTCTCCGACCCCACGCCAGATGGCAAACTTTTTGCCACTCATTACTGTGGCACCTCACAGTTTCTGGTATATAACTTCGTCAGTGGGACACGCTCGACCTGACAACCGCCACAGACAGACAAAACACTCCCTTAAGAGTCCCCTCGAAATATATCAAGTTTAAGAAGAATGGTTTCAATCATGCCAGTATTAAATCCAAACGTCAAATGGAGCCAAAAAGGTGAAAAAAGAGCTGCACCCTAGGATGATTTTACAGGCTTTTACTGTTAAGAGAAATGGACCCCTCTTTAACTTCTTATAAATAAGACTGTTGATCTAAGATCAGTTCTTTCTTTTCATATCCAAATGGATATAGTCGTACAGAGAGAGGAGGAACTAATCCTAGATCAGTAGTATGATGTGCTATGTAAGTTCATTTTATTGTTTTAAATAATTGAGAATTGTATCCTCTCTTCAGAAGGCAGAAAATGCATTTATGCAATTATCACATCAACCCCAGCAAGACCAATTGACTTGGAAATTTGCATTGAATAACACTTCACAGTAGCATATAGCTATTGCTTTGTTTGGTGAAAGACATGTATGCTGTTCTCTCAGGTTTAGTTTGAAGCCTATCTTAGGACTTTCCATGTCTAGCAGAAGCCATCATGTCTAGAGCACAGTTATGAAATCAGTGTTTGCTTGTCCTCTTTGAACACAGGGGGAAAAATACATGAACTTTACTACTGCAAGCAATGTCTCCCTCTCGAGGCACCCTTACAACAGAAAACTTCTTTTTAATCTCAGGTTGAAAAATATAATTTGTCTTTTGGGGCTAGATTTATCCAAGCATTTAAGCATCTGTTAAAAGTGTTTGCAAATGAAACTTAAGTATTATGTTACATGACTATTTGGAAAAATGACAAATGCCTTGAAGCAATTATTGACATGCTTAGGTATGTTGCACCAGCATAACATTTTTTACACATGCTAAATGCTTTAGTACATTTGGTCCTTAAGTTTGGTTCTCCCTTTAATATCATTTCAACATTATTTCAGTGGTTTTCAGAGCCTGTTTTCCTTATGCAGTGTATTCACTTTGGACTTTACTGAGATTTATATGCATGGCATTGACAGCAATAGAAATCATTTTATGCTGACTATTTCACAGTTGTCTCTTGTATTGAAGTAGAGTGCAAGCTGACACTTAAATACAGCTCTTTTTTGGTTGTCAGCAGTCAAGCCAGTCACATCGTCTCAGCACCCCCGTTTCATTTTTAATATTTGTAGATTATGATTGGTTTTATATGTCAGTGTATTTTAATTATATTAATTTTCTCCTGAACAAGCTGTGTCTTTGCCGAAGTATTTTGATCATGTTTATTATTGAAAAGCTTTCTCAAAGATGCTGATGGAAAAGAATATTTGAAAGGACTTTCAGCAGCTCAGTGCCATATTTTCAGCATCACAGGACCATCTCCGTTGTCTTTTTTGACACGAAAACAACATAGGAAGGCTCAGCATGATTGAAGAGAGAACTGCTTTGTGAACCAGTGGATTAATTTAATGAGCATTTCTGTGTTAACAATAAGAGAGAAATCATGCCATCATTTTCTAGTCAGTGAGAGCATGGCTGAGTCTTGCGGATACTCAGCCATACAATGCAGAAGAATTGCTGAGAACAGAACGCAATTTTCACTTACAAAAATAGTGCCTTAGCAGATCAAGTTAGCTTTTCCAGTGGGGGATCAGCGTCTACGACACTTTTACCACGAACAAAACAGTAAATAAAAAGCTGCATGTCTAGGATCAATTAAAGATGTAGCACACTTGAAACAAAATATATTGGCCACAAATAAAGAAGATGAAAAATAGAGCTCATGAGAGATACTGCAAGCTAACGAAACAATACTGGGACTACATTACCATGCACTTGTTTACAAAGAAATGAAACGCACAGCGCCCTCTAGAATTATTGGCAAAGGTGTTTAAACGTTGGGAAGAGTGGAAGGGTGTATGAAAAATGTCACTGTTGTTTGTTAGTTTGATCTTTTCCCTTCAAGCTAAATTTGTTTTTAAAAAGTCAAGAAATAAATATTTTTCCTACACGCAATTTGTGAACAGCATTTAATTTAAGTAACTAACCATTCATAGTGCAATTTATTAACTCATGAGTCCTAATGAATTCTTGGGTGGTCATCCCTGATTTTGCATTACTTGCCAGAAAAAAGTCTCCATTCAAACCATAAATATAACTCATAATTCATAAATCAGTCTGGATCAGCTGAGACCAAAACTGAGCTCCATGGCTACTAAGATAAGGTAGGTTTGGTGTATAAAGAGAGAAGGTAGAGAAGTGTAGCAGCTGTCTTGCTTCCAAAAGCTCTGGGAACCTTGTATGTTATAATGGGCCCTAAGGCTATATATTGTATAAAGGTGTTTTACTGCAAAGCTTTTGCTGTATGTTCTCTCATCAAATACTACAGAAGACTCAGTGATGAGTGCACAATGTCCAAAATCAGGGAAATCATGATATTGCATTAAAGGGGGCTTTTCCAATGTCACAGTTTCCTGTGCTCTTTGAGAGACAACAGCAGAGTATATAAAAAGTCACTCCATTTACTTTTTTGTGAAAAGGTCTTGGGGTGTTGGTTTTGTATGCTACTGACCACTGCTCTTATTGGCAGTCTTAGTGGAGCAGGTGGCACGAGGGGTGTGATTGTTTTTCCAAAAGAGGCAAGATCTCACATTACAATTTCTGATCTGACTAAAATCTTGGATGGTAATGGTACTGTCACATTTAAACTAATTTTTCCTTTAAACTGTAGTATCTTATAGTTGTAGGCTTTGTTCTTGCGTTCCTAAAGTGACCAGTTAGCCCAGCTAACAATGGGAACCGTTAGATTCATTCCACCAGACATTTGTTAGGAATAGCATTATGAATTAATTTTTATGTAATACTACGATTTTCACTTACCTGTCTCTCCCTCCAGCTCAGGAACACTGTACTAAGTGTACATATTATGTGATGTGTCCCCTTCCCTCTACTGAGTGATCATTACTGACGAACACTTCCCAAAGTGATTTTCAGTTTACTGGTAGTGTGTTTCTATTCTGAGTGGCTGTTGAGGTCAAAGCTTTCCTCACTTATTTTCCCGTCACTATTTCAAGAAGGGAACACTTTCTTAATGTTTCAAATACTCTATATTTTTTATTTCTAATATGCATATAAAATACTGAAATGATTAAATTGTTTTTTTTTCTTTATTTTATTTGAGACGAACAAAAAAAAGACATTCAAGTTTATTAAAATACGTTTGGAGCATTGTGTTGTTCCCAGCCTCACTTTTTCAATATGAAAAAGCTGCAAGGAGCATCACAAGGAGTATTTATGAGAGCAAGTCCTACAGCTACTGTTTATGTCCCAACAACCTTTTACATTCTATTTTTTTCATTTGCCCTTCTTGAATTTGCCTGGTGTTGAACTTGTCTTCTGTTTCTTCTTGGCTGATCCCTTCACTTCTGGCTCCTAAATTTACATGAGAAAGAATAAAAAAAATTAAAAAAAGTGTTTTAATGATTTTTTTCCATTTTAATCTGTAGAAATGTGGTAGTAGAATCATAAAGAAACAATGTTTTGACTTCTGGAGGAACTGTGGCAAACAGTCCCTATCCAATACAGCCTTAATATGCAGGGGCTACAATAACACCTTTTTTCGAATAGGCAATGTACACCATGTGTCTCAGACACGTGCAATTTTGTAATTTTGTGCAGATGCATTCATCAGACTGGGGGTAATGGAATATAAATTAGAGGGTTTGGTTATAAATGTTGATCTCAGCCAGTCAAACTACTCACATGTTTAAGAAACTGGTAAGCGCAACACCCAAACATGAAATGAATTTCTTGAAGCAATACCAAGAGTAGTTGATTTGGAGCTGTCAACAGGCCCACATCTCCTTAACCCTCCTGTTATCTTTGGGGTCAGTTTGAGGCCATTTAATGTTTAACATCTTTAACTAAATGACTTTAACTAAAATTTAGTTTGCATTATATTTAATACCTTTCCCTAATTTCAGTGGGACAACTGGAAAAACAGGATAAACTAATTACTATGTTGTCAATGTCCTATACACATTTTGCATGCATCAGTGTTCTTTGGAGTCTCCAGGACTCCAGATTGTTTTAGCTGTATAATACGTAAGAAATCTGATATTAAGGTCACTATAATATGCAATTTTATAATCTTCAAAAAACATCCTGACTGAACCTAATACAACCATCTGTGTAGTAGTGCAAGAACCAATAATAGTTTACATGACACAGGGAGGGGGAAAGATAATTCCCACAAGAACTTCAATATTTCTAGGGGGAAAACTGACCCCAAAGATAAAATCTGTGAGTAAATTTGAAAATAACACAAGGGTTAATGAAGTGAGGAGAGCATTTGACAAGGAGCTTTCTGGGAAAAAAAAATTAAACAGGCCAGAATAGTTTTAGTTATACAGTGCTTTACTGACCGACTGTCAGTTGTAAACTGCCAGATTTTAATTGTCATTTCTCATTTTTATATTTCTTAAACTGAAACAGCAGAAACTCATGAGGACTATAAAATCACACATTAAGTAACAGTTTAACACAGGTTTGGCTAAATCTGTCACTTCATGGGTTTAACACAAAACTAAATTAACTGTGATTGCTCGGTCAAACAGGCATGACCTGACCTGCCGCTTTACTGCTGGTAAACCAGATATACTATCAAGTTATGTCATCATCTGCCCAACTACAAAAAAAAACATTGCATTGTATGGTGTGTTGTATTATTATATTGTAGCCAACATTATTTACTGACCTCTGACATTCTCAGGGACTGTTACGCACCCATCACTTTCTGTTATGCACTCATCACTTTAACAGCTCCATAAGCTCATTCTAATTGCACTACTGTTTATATTTGCACTATTTATACCCACAGACCTCAATCTGTATGTGCCTTATGTCACTTTAGTGTTAATTTCAGGACCTTCTATATCTGTATTATTTTTTATTATTATACTTTTCTACAATTAGTGTTTATTTTTACGATTAGTGTTTAGGTGTTTTTTAGTGTCTATTTAAATTCACACTTTTCCTGTTTACTGTCTATTTAATGTTATTGCTACACCATGGGGTCTGAGAGTAACACAATTTCAATACTCTGTATGTCCTGTACACATTGTAGTATTAACAATAAAGCTGACTTGACTTGACTTACATTACAGTATCTATCTATCTATTACACACACACACACACACACACACACACCTGCGCCTGCCAATTTTTGAGCTTAGATGCATTTCTGGTTATTTGGAATTCTAATATGTACTGGTGACATTATAGATGCATGAAACCAATGAAACAAAAATAAGGTGATTTACCTCATTATAGAGGCATCTGTTCATTGTAATGTAAAATGAGCTGCTTATAAATACTAGTGCTTTTTGGGTGGGATTTTCACTAATGGTGTTCACAGAATCTTAATATAGGTTAATCTCACTGGCCGAAAGATGTAATTTTGACTGGTAACATGGGAACCACTGCACAGTACAAAAGCTAATCTGGTATCGAGGAAAGCAAAAACTTGCCTCAACTCTGCCAAGACATCAGTGCGACTGAACAGAGATCCTCAAGCAGCTAGGCTTCCACACAAATCATTAGATTCTGCAGCTACAAATTCAATTCCAAAAAATTTGAGACCGTATAAAAAATGCAAATAAAAACAGAAAGCAGTGATTTATAAATTGACTTTGACCTGTATTGTAACAAAAACAGTAATGTTCTACCTTATAAACTTCATTGTTTTGTTTTTTTTGTAAATATATGCTCATTCTGAGATTGGTGCCTGCAACATATTAAAAAAATCTTAAACTGGTGATGCAATTATGCTGGGATACAATAAGGAGCATCCAGGAAAGGTCGTCCTTTTTGTGCAAGGATTGGTTGGGGCTTGCCACTTTGCAAAAAACACATCATCTAAAAAATCCAACAGATTAAAATAACATTCATCAGTCAGACATATCAGAGATTTTAGGTATTTCACCCTCTACAGTGCATAATATCATTCGAAAAACAAAATTCTGAGAATCCAGAGAAAACTCAGTGAAGGAAAAGGTCAAATCCACAAATGAATGCCTGTAACCTTCAACCCCTCAGATGGCACTGAACTAAAAGGCCACACTTCTGTGATGGATATCACCACACAGGCTTGGAGAGAAAAACAAACTGTTGTCAATCAACACCATCCATTGCTTCACCTACAAATGCAAGTTAAGACTGTACTATGCACAGAAGTTCACTGGGCTCGAGCTTGTCTGAAATGGATGCAAAGTGGAAATATGTAGTGTGGTCTGAAGAGCTCCTTTTAGACTGTTTATGGAAATAACAGTTACCATGTTTTCTGGGCCAAAAAAAGGACCATCCAAATTGTAACTAGTGTAAAGTTCAAAAGCCAGTCTGTCATGGTCTGGGGAAGCACCACTAATGAACACATTTTGGAGCAACATATGCTGCCTTCTAGATGCTGTCTTTTTCAGGGAAGCCCATGCTTTTCTCAACATGACAAAACCAAGCCACATTCTGCATGTGTTACAACAGCATGGCTGCGTAACCAAGAGTATGGGTGCTAGACTTGCCAGCCTGTAGTCCAACTACTGTCTCCCATTGAAAATGTGTCTTATTTAGCTGAAAATACTAAAACAAAGGCCCTGTTCAATTGCATGGCTGAAGACTTGCTTTTAAAACTGGACCAGTCTGTGTCTTCAGTTCTAAAACGTTTATTAAATGTTGTTAAAATGAAAGGTGAAGTAACAGAAGTTTTTTGGAACGTTTTGCAGGCAACAAATTTGAAATGAGAATATATTTTTTAAAAAAGTTCAAAAGGTAAAAAAAAAAATATTTTGTACAGGTTTATTTAATACAGTTCAAACAGAATTTACTTATCACTGCCTTGAATTTTTTATTAGCATTTCACACTTTCCCAATTTTTTTGGAATTAGATTTGTAGATCATGCTGACATACAGTTTCATTCATTCATTCATTCATTCACTCATTCATTCAGTTAACTAGAGATGAAATGGTATGAAAATTTTATATCACAATTATAGAGACCAAATTTATCAGTTATCAGTATTATCGTGGTATTGTTAAAATGTGCTAAAATGTTCAAAAACTGCTGATACAAAAACTGAAATTATTTCATCAATTTTTATACTGAAACCCACAAATAAAATTAGCAGCACTATGCACATTTTGAAGCTGTCAAATAAGAAGCTGACTTCAGCTACCACACGAAGTGTGATAATGAGCTACAGTTTTAATGATAATAAAAATTTGAAATGGTAGTACTAAACATCTGGAATTTTACTGTGGTTTACAGTGAAACCAATAACCGTTTCATCACTAATCATAACTATGGCTATTGCAGCACATTTCTAATAATCATTTTGTTGGCCCTCTATGCTAGTAGTCACAAAATTATCAGGCGGTACAGAGTTTAAACTTGGCACTGAAATGAGAGTGTTCAAGAGTTCGTCTTGCAATGCCATAAATTTCAACGTGTCCAAATATCAACACATTACCTTTGCCACTTAATTTACACAGACCTCCAATTATGCTCCTACTGGACAATCTTCACTTTTAGTTATCTAGAAGTCCTACTTTGTGCAATACCCCCAGTAAGCTTCATAAGTTCCCCACATACCTTTCGTTTCGAAGAGAGAGATCCCGTCACAGTAAAGAATGTATCCAGTCTCCCCTGAGTGCTTCCCTGTCTACTTTTCATGATCTTCTTACAGCCATTACGGATGCGCTCCTCACTGACAGTGGGGAGGAAAAAAACAAAACAAAAAAACACAACGTTGAATGTGTAGCATCAACAAAGCAGCACATAAAATACAGAGATGTTATTGTCTTTTCTTAAGATGTCAATTCAATAATGTACACTGGGATACAGAACTGATGGCTACAACTGTTATTAGGAATTTCTTTTGTTATCATGACTCTGCCAAGTCCATAATGCTACCAATAAATTTTCTGACAGTATTTTTTTAAGGAAACAAAGTAATATGAATGAAATGAGTGCCTGGGTTTGTCACTCATTTCTGAGCAAGTGCCCATGCTTACTTGAACTATTTTATCGTGATCATTTTTGTTATCACGATACAAAATACGCATTTGAGGATATTGTCGTTTGTACTAAAACACTGACCAACTGCTTGCTTCATTACGAACAGAGCATAATTAGTCCACTTTGATTGGATTTAGTGCAGCAGAGTATGTTAAATGTTGAATAAAATCATTGTATTCATAGCATGAATTTTGACATGACATTTTGTCTGTACGTCACAATACTGTGATATGTATCCTGCATTGTGAAATACAATTTTTCCCCCATATCACCCACCCCTAACTTGAACCAAGCTTACTTGAACTGTTTCTCAGCACACATAAACTGGATCAATCCCTCCTCATCAGGCTCAGACCACTTGAGTTCCACAATGGAGCAGTCCACCACTTCAGGCTCCAAGAACAGCCCTCGTGCCTCCTTATACAGCCAGTCCTCTGGGGCAGGGTGTTTCTGTATATAATTACCCACATATACACTGTATGACTGAATAAAATAAGCCTAATGTCTGACAGTGATGGTGACAGGGAGGAGCTTTCAATCAAGATTAAAATTAGGGTTAAAATACATTTTTACATTTTATGGCTTGCAACGTGTGCATGGCAGTAGTTCTGACATTACAACAGTATAAATAATAAATACATTGCTTTTTAAATAGTAAATTAAGTGAAATTACAAATGAAAGTATAAACAAAATTACTGCAACATAGAAAGACAAAAATGTTTCTTGAATGTCTTTTACAAGCTTCACATGTCTATATTTGAACTAGAATATCACCAAAAGTGATATTAAATCCATTGTGGAAAAGTAAAGACAAAGTACGTAACAGTTCGCTTTTATTAACAAGCCATTGTAAATCCCATATTGGTGCATGTGGAGACTAGCATTATTATAATGGTGTTTAAAATGTATTGCATGTATGCTACTGTGCTTGAGGAGACATGGAAACTGTGCAGCCATATTTGTTGGTAAATCAACAGATACACAATATCGTACAGTGAGGGAGAGAACTCACAGATTGGTCAATGTTCTCCAGGATCTCTTCGATAGAGCCATGTTGTCTGATGAGATCGATAGCTCTCTTGGGTCCAATTCCTTTGATGGTGCCACAGTAGTCACATCCCAGTAGGATACACAAGTCTATGAACTGAAGAAGAGAAGATATATGTATTAATTGAAGTGTAAAAGAGGCATATCACATAATTCTAAGCAGTTGTTGAAAAGGACTCATTTCTTACTTGTTGATGTGTCAGGTTCATCTCCTGCAGAATGCGGCTAAAATGAAACTCCTGGATGGGAAGTTTTCTAAAAGTAGAGGGGGGGGGGAAGCGCAAAAGTTGAGTCCATAGATTAATACAGTCTATAAACATATTTAACATCATTACTGGTTATAGAACCAGCACAGTATGAAAACAGAAACAAACCCACCCCAAAAAATGATATTCAGCTGTATAGGTACCATATTCAGAACTCAATTTAATGTGAACAATTAGTCAAGACTGAATAAAAGTTAATTCAAAATGTACTAGACAGTTAAATGTTAACTGTAGGTTAATACAATGTAATGTATATAACAACATTTTTATGAGACTATAATACCTTTTTAACCAAACGACCATAAGGTTGGTCCCAACCTAAATCAAGATTACGTGAACATTAAAGCAACATGCACAAAATGGCTGATTTTGGCCATTAAATTTTTATTTGCATTGATCAAGAGCCTCTAAAAAGCAACATACTTTGCCTCGCTAGCCGTTAAGTGTCTCAATAGGACACTTGTTCCAAAAGTTAAGCCATCCATATCTTCAGTTGCTGTAGCAAACACTTTTCCTGCCTTTACCAGGGCGGCACAGCTGGCCTCTGCCTCACATGGAGCCTTGAAAAGATTTTTATTTGGTTAGCATTTTTTCCAGCCTTTTGAAGTCAAAAACCTTTTTTTTCAGTTAAGTCAGCAATTGTTATACACACACACACACACACACACACGTGTGTAACGTATAAAATAATACCTCAATATAGGGCACTCCCATTAATTTGAGAAGCTTTTTGCACTCATCGTTGTGTTGCCTGGTGACTTTCACAAGACGTTTGCTAAACTTATCAATGTTCTCCTGTTCACCTGAAGGACAACAGCATAAAGTGTCGTTACCATTAAATATTAGACTTTGCTTAGAATTAAATTTTCAAAAAGCAGGGATGTGTTTCCTTCTGTTAAAAGTTTCTATTGTTATACCTGTTTCCTGTGCCTGAGCAAGCAGCTTTTCGGCTTCCGCTCTCCTCTCACCTCTCTTCTCTAACTGTAAAGAGAAAAATCAAACAATCGAAAAAGCATTGGCTCAAACAGCTGCCAAGGTAGTATGCAGATTAGAAAAAGTACCATGCCTCATTTCATACTACCTGCACCAGCAACTGACTACACATTAGCCTCTATTCTATATAAACAAAACCGTTCTTTCAATTATACCTCAGGATTTACCTAAGGGCTTTAGGATGCTATCATGTGACATAAAACTCCCACATAGGAAAACATCAGAAACACAGTACACAGCCAAATGAATGTGGATACCCTCCTATCCCATATTTGTGTGTATGTCAATTTCAGCCACACCTCCTGCTAGCAGGTGCATAACATCAAGTAATACAGCCATGCATCTCCGTAAACAGTGGAGTGGTGTAACATACACCGCTACTGGACCCCGGAGCAGTGGAAACACATTCTCAGGAGTGATTTCCCAGATGCCAAGGCTACCTGCCTGGATGCATAGTGCCAACTGAAAAGTTTAGTGTAGCAGGAAAAATGGTTTGGGCATTGTTTGGGCACCTTAGTTCCAATGGAGGAAAATCTTGATTCTACAGTATACAGTGACATTCAAGAGAAATGTGTGCTTCCAACTTCAGTAGTCTGCAATAGTTTGGAGAAAGCAATTCCTATTTCAGCATGGAAGACTCCCTGTGCAAAGTATATAAAGAAATAGTTTTACTTTTTTAATTTAGTGTGAAAGAACTTGACTGCCATGCCCTACACCAGTGGCCAACCTCACTAATGCTCTGCATGGCTGAATAGAAGTGAATCGCGCCAGACATGGATGCTCACATGATTTTGGAAAGCCTTCCCAGAATAGTGAAAATTGTTAGAGCAGCAAAGGGGGTTGGGGCAACTCCATATTAATGTCTATGGTTTTGTAATGAGATGTTCAACAAGTACACGCAGAGGTGATGTCCAGGTGTCCACATACTTTCGGTCATATAGTGCACATCATTCTACAACAGTATGTTCAATTTCAGTCCTGGCTATCCACTGCAGTTTTGTGTTGTCCCTGGTCTTACTCATAAGCTAATTACCTAAGCTAATCAAAATGTGCTGAAGTAGAGAAAAGATTAAACTATGTTGGGAAGAAACCACTCTGGGTGCATAATTTTCTTCTGTGTTCCTGTTAGAACCTGTGATAATCAGTCGTTTTCATTTATAAGCTCTTTAACAATCAAACTACTTTAAAATACAAGAGACAAGGCCTAGGTAAGACCTTTCAAAAACAAAAGGAAATGTGATAAATGTGGTTAGTTCATGGACCTCAAGTAAGGAATATAACTAATTTGCCTTAACTAGATCCTTTTTCTTACCTCTCCAGACTTCAGCTGAGGGGGCTTCCCATCAAACACATATACAGGTTTTATGCCACTGTCCAACATTCGTATGGTCCTATAGAACATGCCCATGAGGTGGCTGAGGAGGCAGAAACACATGCATTCGTATTAAAAATTCTTTTAAATATCGCAATACCTACCAAAAAGCTCAACTGTAGCCTAAAGCTGAAAAAACAATACCTTGTTGTCTCTCCATCTTCATTCTGTAAAACATTGCCGTCTTGTCTGACAGCAATCAGGAACTGGTAAATACACATAGATGCGTCAACGGCAATCTTGCGTCCTAAATGTGATGGCAACAGGCCGGAGACAGACATGAACAAAAACAGCACTGATTACTAGTAACATAAGGGCAATATCACACAAGGTATCTTAAACGTATAAACCAAGTTAGCTTAAGCGTAGAAACAAATCTCACAGCTAAAAATGATGCAATACATGATGATTAGCTTGTGTACAAGAATTTACAATACCGAAAGAACAGAATGTGGTATGAAAGCTCACCGAAATAATTCTTAATGTCTTGCTCCTTGATTGCAGACGGCGCCTGATCAGCTATTAACTTAGCAAGCCCGTGAATTCCCATAGCGATGCGTTGTAAGATAGAGAGCTGACGTAGAAAAGACCAGATATTACTAAAGCGACAGAATACATTCACTTGCATAGCTAACCTACATAACCAAAAGACTAAGAAAGACCGTTCACGTATCTTTATTGTTTACATTCATTCAAGCTAGTTAGCCTAGGCCTGTGTGCTAACGACTTGTGCTACCTTGCTGAAATGTCCTACTCTAGCGCATATTTACAGATAACGTTAGTATTCTGAATAAAACTGCAGTTAGGATATTTTGATAGCCTAAATCACCGTGTCAGAAAATGCTAACGTCCCCAGCATTGAAATCTCTATCAGAAAACGTTACCAGCATTTAAAAAACAATTAGAATGTTTTGATATCCTAAATCAATCACCTCATCAGGAGGTAAGAGTGATATTAAGCTGATTCTGTACTAAATTGACATTAAAAACATGGCTAATAATATGTTTGAAACACCAGCTAGTTACGTAACTACACTATAGGCCATAGTTAACCTAACGCTTAAATTTGCTTAAATAGCCGTCTATAGCATAGCAAGCAAATTTATACTACTTAGTCTAAGTTCATTAAAAGTGAGCACACGTGGTTTATATTTAGCTGAACGCTTATAAAAGATATCACCTACCAAAATTATTATCCGTTACACACACTACGAACCGCACTTTCCTCACTCAAGTTGGCGGGGAAAACGAGCGCCTTTCGCGCGCTGCGAAAACTAACTTTAGAGACCTTACGAATCGAGCCTAACGCCAAACTTCTTTGGAAACTACGGATCGACTGCTCGAAATCGATTACTTCGCTCTCTAACAGGAATGAAAACAGAAAACGTGAGCGCGAACGGCCGCTGTGCACAATATACGATCTATACATAACAATGACGCAAAATTTCCGGAACACTATGATTTGTAGATCAGAGCTTGTCGCAGACCCACAAATCAGAAAACGCTCCCCCTGTGATGCAATTCGTCGGGCTGGAAAGAGATTAAAAAGGACAGCTACATTTCATACATTTTAGCTGAGAGTGGCCAGTGTATTTTTTAACCTGTGCATTTAATGCAAAGCTGCGGATGTCCTCAGGGAAGAGGGAAAGGGTCTTAACAGGTGTAGGTGTTCTGTGTGTTTCTTCGCCCCGCCCATCCCGGAAAAGCCGAAACGGCGATATTTTTTATTTTAAGGTGACGTGGATTCGGTAGCTGGATTGTATGTTTTACAACACTGAATAAAATCTGTATTTTGGAGGACAGTTTATGGTCCGCTGTTTGGAAACACGAGCAGATAATGATATTGCACATATGCACTCGGTCTTGACCAGCTGATAAAGGGAGAAAGCTGAGCCCGAGGAAGGAGTCGAAGCAATTTAAGATAGCATCCGAAACAGGTTTGCTGCGTTTTGATCATGCGGAAGCATTTGAAGCTATGTAGCTAGGTTGGATGTTCCCATATTACGGATATACACTATATGATACCGAGATGTAGCTGTGGTTTGTTCGTAAATTCAGTAATCCATAGTTTTAGCCTGGTGGCTACATGAAACTGTGGCCCGAAGTGCTAAGGTAGAAGCTAGCTTATATGTTCATCGCCGATAAGGACACCGGGTACAGCAAAGCTGCTGTTATCATTTCAGCATTCATTCTAAGTAACTTATTCGATCATAATTACACATGGTCATCTAATAATCGCTGACTAGTTAAAGCTTCAGCACGTTTACCCGCTTGCCTTCACTGCTGTAAAACCGCTGCCAACTTCTGAGTTATGACTGATTCTGATTTTGCTTTGATGTCATTCTGTCAGTGCTTACATTAGTGCTAATCTATGGATCTTATAGCCTGCTCATGGGAATTTATTTGGGAATTTTTAGATTTGTTAACTTGTATCATTCATCATGTATGTGCTTTGTGTCCTACTGTATTGAAACTTTCGGTATGGTTATGAGTATGGAGGGCTGTAAAATGTTAAAGGGAGAGTTCTATTTAGGGTGCAACAACGTAAGCAGTAACCACCAATATATGATAATAAAGCGTCGTTCTCTCTATCTGATATTGTCTTTGACAGGGATTGTCATGACACTAAGACTGGCCCGTGGGTGGGCCATGGGGTCTTGTGTGTTGCTTCTGTGCCTTTTGCCACAGATTGGATGGGCCATCAGTTACAAGCAGGGCGATCCTGTCATTCTTTACGTTAACAAAGTGGGTCCTTATCACAACCCCCAGGAAACATATCACTATTATACGCTGCCTGTCTGCAGACCTAAAGAGGTGAGTTAGCCTCTTGCTTCTAAATTTGGTTGTTTCACTTTTGGGCTGTCACAGTTGATTACATTAGTCCTCTACCCATTAAGTTAATGATTAATTGAGAGATCAGAATTTTTTTAAAAGACCGAATAATTAAAAGAACAGTAGCAAACCACCCATAGCCTTTCAGAGATTGTCAAATATTGTATTCAACAATGATAAACACGAAAAACTTTAAAAAGGCTTCTTAAAAAATATAAGATCCCAATGGGTCAAAACCTGCATATCAAAGATTTTGTCAATCTGGTTTTTTTTCCTACTGTATAAGAGAGAGCGGCAGGATAATTTAAATTATGCGTTAAAATCATACAGATTACCAATTAGTTACAACAGCATTATAGAGAGGGTAAATTATGATAAATTATTTTTTTAAGTTGCTTGCAGTCAAAATAGTCAGATGTTCTGTGATCTTAACGTAAGTCGATGTTATTACAGGTGCGTCATAAAGCCTTAAGTCTTGGAGAGGTTTTAGATGGGGACAGGATGGCAGAGTCTTTGTACAAGATCCACTTCAGGGAGAACACAGAAAGACAGATATTGTGCCATCTCACCCTCTCTGAGAAAGAGGTAATGTTCAACTCCAACATTCCTGTTTGCATTTTATTATTGTCCTATCAAAACCTCACAAATCCCCTTTATTATTTATCTATTTGTTATTTTTTTTTCATTTTTGTTTTATTCATTTTTATCAGTGGCGCAGTGGGTAGCGCTGTTGCCTTGCAGCAGGAAGTGCCTGGGTTTGAGCAGCCAGGGTCCTTTCTTTGTGGAGTTTGCATATTCTCCCCATGTCTGTCTGAATTTATTCTCACAGTCCAAAGACATGCAGTCAGGCCAACTGGACACACTACATGTTGAAAGCCTAACTCACCGTATCTGGAGACTTGTGTGTGAATGTATATGTCTGTCTGTCTGCCCTGCGATGGACTGGCGACCTGTCCAGGGTGTATCATGCCTTCTGTCCGATGACTGCTGGGATAGGCTCCAGCACTCCCCCCGTGACCCAGAAGGATAAGCGGTTTAAAAACTGTGTGTGTGTGTGTGTTTGTGTGTGTGTGTACCATTTGGAAATGCCTGTTCCCCTTTTTATTGTTGTAAACATTTCATGAATAATGGTCCAATAGAAATGATCCAAAACTACTTACAGTGAAATCTTAACATAAATCTAAGTTATGGACTTTTTAATCCTTAGATTTTGTTCTCACAGCGACCATTTGCATTAATTTAAGATGTTATTTAACAATAGAAACTTTTACATGTAATTAGACTAACTTGCTGAACTGAGTTTTCCAACCATAATGTGTTGTTATTAAATATTAAATGCATTGATGTCTAATGTTACTGTTTTATTAGGTTGATCAGCTGAGAGAAGCTATTGAGGAGCTGTATTACTTTGAATTTGTCCTGGATGATATTCCTATCTGGGGATTTGTGGGATACATGGAGGAGAGTGGTTTCCTGCCTCACAGTCACAAGGTCTGCCTATCCCCTCCCCTCGTTTTGCTCTTGTTCTCATTTTGGACCTGACTGACATATAAAAATGATCTATGATAACGATCTAATAACGGATCATATCAGACGATAAAATTTTACTTTGTATACCTGGAAAATGTGTGAAATCATAAAAGTCATTGTACAATTTAACTAGACAGTTGAACTGTGCTTTACTGACTGTCAGTTAACCCTGAATATGATTGTCAGTTCTCAGTCATCAAATTCTCAAGTTAAAATACATGAAAAATTTGCAAAGTCTTAAATAATATGAATATTATAATGCTGGGTAGAACCTAGTCAGAGGTATAACAAGAATCTTATGGGCTTTAGTGCAAAAAAGTAATACCTTCAAAGAGGAAAAAAGACTTTTTTTTTCATATTTTTCATACATTTTAATTTGTTTACTTGCTGTTGCTGACACTGTCTCAACTGAAGTATTCTCACTTGAATCATGAGTGTGAAATTGTGTAAGTAGTGATATAACGGGTCCAATAATGACATTAATAGTCGGCGTGCTGTGTGACAAGCCCCAGTAAAAATGTATAAATAAGTTCAGTAAACCATTAACTGACCATTAATAGCTGTGAACAAATCATTAGTTCATCAAAATTTAAAAATGATATACAAGCTGTTTTTCGGTTCATTTACAACAAACCTTTTCATTAGTTAAACAACATCAGTTCATGTATACAAATCACTGCAGCAAATTACTGAAATGTATATCTTTCTAATAATGACAATGTATGTATGTAATGTCCAGTATGTGTATATGATAATAAATATATATTATGGCTAAGTAATTAGGTAATTATTGTGTTAACGGGTGTGTGTAAAACGTCTGTTCTTTAGTTAAAGACAATTTTGGAAACCACTCATAATTACTTTGTTTCTAAAATAAAAGCAAGAAGTGCCGGTCATATGATTTTGCCAGAATTAAGTCTGAGCAATGTGTTGTAGTTTCTGAACTTATTTGGTGATATCTGATCTTTGGAATTTATTGCATATTTAAAAGCTTTGGGTGAGACAGACACATCAGGGCTGAAATTGCACAGGGTATCACAGCTTGATGCTCAAAGAAAAGATGTGGATTAACACTGCCAAACAAGCGCAGAAACTACAACAGCACATTTTTACATGCTTGTTTTTACATGACAGTCACTTCTCACGTGTATTTTGCAGGACAGTGTGATTTGGGAATCTGGAACAATTTAGATCCTTCCATGAATTGTGTAGCGTGGAGCATTACAGTGCTACACAACAAAATATAAAGCTTGATGTCCCTATTAGAATGTTAGACATTTTAGTATTTTGCTGCAATGATTTGTATACACAAGCTGATGTTTTATAACTCATTATTTGTCATACTCATTTTCAGAATAAAGGGTTTTTTTTGTAAATGAACAGCATGCACAGCATTTCTATAAACATTAATACATTTTTGAATTCTGATGAACTATCGATTTCTTTATAGCTATTTATAGTCAGTTAATGTTTTTTTAAGCTTAGTTATTATAAAGTGTTGCCCAAGCCCCAGTGTGATAGCCCTGATTGCACTGCCAGTCGTTGTGCTGTTGGTTCTGTATGGCTGTGTATTTGCTCCTACTTATTTAGTTTGCGCGGTTCACTTTACAATAATACTATTTTTAAAATGTGATCCTCATGCTTAAGTCAGGTTTGATGATTTTGCAGCACTTTTATTATTTTAGCCTTGATGTTTTGTATTCAGTTGATTTTATAAAAGTGAGCAGGTAGTTCCTGTCAGTTTAGAAGTGTTTGAAGAGATTAGCATATTAAAACCAATAGAATCCTGAGAAATGGCAAAAATTATTCAGGCAGATGTAATGTAGATAAAATACATATAGATTGAGTAGAGGAATGGAGTTTTTACATGATTTAAAGGAGTTTTTCACCCAGCATTTTTCAGCCTAATCCCCATCTGCCACACATGTATTGTACTGCCTGTTGCCACAAAAAGTGATTTCAACCAATTTTCCTGCACTTGAAGGATAGAAAACCCTGATTACTCGGAAAATAATGAAGCTGCTAAATTCTGTGAATAAACATTTGAAATACAATTTTGAAAGTAGAGCCATTACACTCTTAACAGTAAAGGTACAGGTCAAACACTTTTAAACCTTGTTAAACACAATTATAGTTTATAGTTTAATTTTTCCTAAGGTTTGTGCTATCCATAGCAATCTATGGTCTTAAAAATCCTCAAGCCATTTAGAAATGTCAGTGTTTTATTGCTGGTGTTTTCTCTTACACTTATAGTATCTTCAACTCCATATATGTTTAATATTAAACGATATTATCTGCATTAGGTGCTGACTGTTTGGTCTTACTATGCAGCAAGGTAAAAAAAATCATTAACATTATATTTTACTGTTAATACTTTTTTTTTCTTCAGGTGGGGTTATGGACTCACTTGGACTTCAACATCGAGTATAATGGTGACTCTGTCATCTTCGCCAATGTGTCAGTTAAGGATGTGAAGCCGGTGCCCCTGGAGGAAGGAGGTGGTGGGGCAGGCCAGGGGACCGGGGGCAGCAGTGAAGGACTCTCAGTGACTCACACTTACAGTGTGCACTGGTTTGAAAGCCCTTTGCCTCATGCACGCAGGGCTGAGCGCCTCCGAGATTACTCCTTCTTCCCAAAGACTCTGGAGATCCACTGGCTGTCAATTATCAACTCGTTGGTGCTAGTGGTACTGCTGCTGGGCTTTGTCATCATCATCCTCATGAGGGTGCTAAAGAACGATTTTGCTAGGTAAGGATGCATAAATGATGGAGAACTAGAGGAGAGAAGAATTGATAAAGATAGAGTAGGGGAGAGGGATGCAGTAGATGATCACAGGAATATTCCAGTATCCTTCAACCTGATCTCTGTCTACTGATTACTGCAGACAGTGATCTCATTGTTTTGTTTTTTGCATTTAAAAAACAGTAAACCTGCTGACTTGAAGTACACTTATAGTAGAAGCCAGTGAGAAGCATCGGTACTCTGTGAATAAAAGTTTGAAATGTGAGACTGCATAGAATGATTTTGAAACTATAGCAGTTACAGGTCTTGGAGTCAAACAGATATAGGAAAATATCTTACAGAAGTTATTATGAAGTTTTATCCAGCTTTTAATTACTGGAGCAGCACAGTAAAACGGTTCTGGTTAGTTTTCCCTAAGGTTTTCTGGTATCCATGGCAAGCTGGCAGAAGACACTGGTAACAAATTACTGCAAATATTTCCCTCTGAAAAACTCGCCCTCTGAAGAACAAATTTATTCCTTTTAACCTGCATGCAGTGGAGAATTAAACTGCCTAAAGTCATCTAACTAGAATTCTGTTCCTTTGTGTAGGAGGGACACTAAAGTACAATATTTCTTTTGAAATATAAGAATGGCCTGAGGCATAGCAAAGCCATCTTTATAAAGTCACAAGAACGAAAGTGCTGTTTCTAGAGCGGTTTTTCAAACTACAGTGATCAACCAAAATCAGTTTACACAGAAGTCGTCTGACCTTAAAGCTATAGGTCAGCGAAAAATCCCTTCATGTAGTTGATAAGCCAATATATGTTTGGTGTTTAGAGCATCTTTAGTTTTGTGCTGGAGCTATGAGGCTAATGTAGCTAACTACAAGTCAGACACATGCAAACCACACAATTTATGCTGGTATGGTTTTTGATATGGAATAATATACTGTTGTCAATATGTATGGACGAAAGCAGCTATTGAGAAGTTTACCACAGCATGATTGAAATAAAAATTTAGAAATGTTCAATAAACACGCATTCATAATATCTATGATGTGTTGTGTGTCTAAAAAAAAGAAGACCACAAATTGAACTTCAAAAGTAAAATAGGTTATAAAAGAAAAAATATTTTTTCAGGATTACAGGAACATAAACAACGAAACATAATCAAAAGAATGGATAAAAATACAGAAAAATAATCTCAACAGTTCAGCATGTTCACACGAAAACACAAACTCACACGCAAAGGATTAACTAAGGCAAAAGCTTAAAGAAAATCAGCAGGCTAAAACTCTTAAGAGGAAAAAGAGAGAGTGTGAGAGGAAAAAAAAGAGAAAGTGGTGGGGGTAAAGGGCACCTGCAGGTATCTTCCCCGTCTAACACAGACTAGGTCAAAGCAGTTATACCATTATGCAATTATATGTAAATCAGACAGTCTAAATACAATTACTAATTCATCATTACAAACCAAAGCTGTTATAATGCAGACTTGGATTGGCTTAGAAACAAAACTGAACACTGTGTCATTGGGTGAGATTCAATTCACAAAAGTTGTGTCCTTCATGTGCATCCTAAGCAGCAAGAGTCGGTCTTGGTCAGGACAAAGGCCTTGAAGGTTCCTAAATGGTCACCTTTCACCCAGTAATACAATAATGGAAATACCCAGTTCCAACTCCTGGACCATTGTCTGGTAGGATAGATTGGAGATGAGCATAAACCTCAAAATAAAAAGTCCTTATCTCATGTCACAGTGTCCTTTTCAAGGAACATTTCACAGGCCTCACAGAGACATAAAAGCCAAAGAGCTATTATTTCTAGGTGTAAGAAATATATACTCAAGCAAAATATTCTCTTTTTAAAAAATGTTCCAACTTAATTACGAGAGTTAATCTATATCCCTACAACCCCATTGGGGCACCCTTGATTTGGTTCTTTTTTTAGGGCAGAATGTAATTCAGTGGTCTTGGCTGCAGCTCTGTTTCTCATTCTTACTGTTCTTCCAGGTATAATGTAGAGGAAGATGGCAGCTGTGATGATCTGGATCAGGGAGATAATGGCTGGAAGATCATTCATACTGATGTCTTTCGCTTTCCACCATACAAGAGCTTGCTATGTTCTGTTCTGGGAGTGGGAGCACAGTTTCTCACTCTGGCCACAGGTAAGAATCAGTGTGCTACAGAAACCATCAACTGCATTGTGAACACTTGCAAATGTTAAGGCTGTGATGACTACTCAGTTAACCTTGATTACTAGACTAAAAAAATCATTGATCAAAATGTTCCTTCTTAATTAAACAAATCTCATGATGATAATGCATATTTTAAAATATTTCTACTGGGCTCTTTTGGAGTAGGACATAAGGCACAGTGAATGGATTTTTTTAATTTATGTAAAAATAAATAAGGAGTCTTTTTAATGGGTTTCCTAGTTTATCTTTTTTCAAACAAGTATTTTGGGTATTTTGAAAGTCAGTGCATTGTTCCTCTGTATATGTTAAGTCCATTTTTACAGTTTGAACTTTTTTAAAACTATTTACATGATTATTCATCAAATGTAAGTGAATAAGAGGGGATGACAGATTAGCTGCAGATTACATCTTTACTGTTGACATGAATGTTCTCTCTGATCACTCTTAACCTGTTATCCTGGCCTTCCTTCTTTGTTGCCAGGAATCATTGTCATGGCATTGCTGGGGATGTTTAACGTGCATCGCCATGGTGCCATAAACTCTGCAGCAATTGTGCTTTATGCACTGACAAGTTGTGTGTCAGGATACTGCTCCTGCAACTTCTACACCCAGATCCATGGGCAACGCTGGGTCTGGAACATCATCCTCACGTCCTCCCTCTTCTCTGGTGAGATGTGGTGCTTTACTTTAGATCAACATGGTTGGGAAAGACTGTGCATGCAGGACTTGTTTTCTGTGTGATGTTGAGTGGGCAACAAAAGAGAAACATGTAAAGGAACTTTGGGAGACGTAGGAAATTACATACACACTTTAGCATCTCCAAAACTGTGTCTCAGAATTTTGCACATCTGATCAATGATCTGCGTGACTATTCCCCTTAACAGGGCCCGTATCCTACATTTTTCTTGTTTTATTTTTTCGCCGAGGTCCACTTATGACATTTGTTTGATTTTGTTAACCAAAAACAAATTTTCAACCTCTCTTTGTCCCTTTGAATTAAAAAAGCTATTTTTGTATCTGACCAGTATTCTGAGTGGCTGCTTTGTATTTTGCCTTGTTCAAAAAGCAATCCAGGCTGACCTTCTTCAGTGTAAATGGCTGTGGCTAAACTGCTGTAGGCTGACCTACTGTAGGCTGAATACATGAATATACATGTAGCTGTGTTGGTTTTTGTGAATTTTCAGTGGTGCAATAGAAAAAGCAGTATTTTGCACTCCTACCTCAATATACAAAAGGAAAGCCTGAGACATCTGCACTGTACACGTTGGTGTTACAATTTTGTGTTATTCAAAGGCAAAAATCTCATCTCTCTCTGTCTCTCTCTCTCTCTCTCTCTCTCTTTCTGTGTTCCTCTCACGCACAGCTCCTCTCTTTCTGACCTGGAGTGTAGTAAACTCTGTTCACTGGTGGAGTGGTTCCACGCAAGCCCTCCCTGCCTCCACTGTGCTCCTGTTGCTATGTGCTTGGGTGTTAGTAGGCTTTCCCCTCACAGTCATTGGGGGAATTGTGGGTAAGAATCGGGCCGGCAGCTTCCAGGCTCCATGCCGCACACGCAACATCCCCCGACAGATCCCCCAGCAGCCCTGGTACAAACACACAGCTGTGCACATGGCCATCGGAGGATTCCTGCCTTTCAGGTGAGTAGTGAAGCTAGTAAGAGAATGAGTAATCCAGTTTCATAAATTGCTGTTCTTCACATCTTATTCTGTGGGTTTATTGGCCAGTTACAAAGCAGAAATCCGATTACTGCCTGACTCATGTAGACCTGTGGAGTTTTCCCATTATCTGATTACTCAAGTACATGTAAACACGTTTCTGACAAAATCTGATTTTCTGCAATTCGGATTATTAAGTCATAGTCAGTGAAGTTAATTTAATTTGTTTTTCATGTGCTGTTGTGTGAATGAAGTACTTTTACTAAACGTTTTTAAGGCATGTATTGATACTTGTACTTGTCTTGCTAGACAGCTCTGGTTACTCTGCCTAACCATACATTAGAAATCAGTAGTTAGTTAACAGTTACATTAAGGTAGTAGCTACATCTACATTAAACTGGGTGTCTAGTATTTGTCTTTGGACAAGTTATTGTTTGAGCTAGTCAGCTAACAGGCTACCATAACAAAGCGAAGGATGTTTTGAATAGCTGTTACAACCTTTACATTTCCAGAAGTGCTAGAAGAAGTGCTATGCTAGAAGTAGCATTAAATCCAGTGTGGGAAAATGTTCATAGCACCACTTAGCACCACAGCACTGCTAGCTTGGTCCTAAACTTGAAAATTGCGAATACAAAATTATTGAGACTTTCCCCCCATTAAACTTTCTGGCAGTGACAGGTACTACTTTAGACATGTCTGTGATTAGATTGTTTGAATAAAACAGAAATATTAAATAGTTATATCATTTACATTATATAATGTAATATTTTTCCATCATCATTATGTTGAGATTAAAATATTATTATCATCATGAATTGGAATTTCTGTTTTTATTGTTGACAAAATTTAAGAAACTCTTCCTCCTCCATAAATCTAATCCGTTTACAAGACTTACGCTGCTGAAAAGTTTGAGTGCTGATATCACAACAAGGGGATAAAAGGTGTGGAGTACAGCATCATAGCCAAAGTAGTATTTTCGCAATTTGTTGTTGATTTGATGTAATGCTACTTAAAATAAATTTGGTTAGTCTTTCATATGTTAATTATTGCAAAATGACAAAGGCAGAATTTGTCCCAAAGTTTTTGTCTGGTAGTGAATATTCCTTAATCTAGCCAAATTTCACATTAGAAGCTACTACAACTGTTTTACTCTAATAATGCAGGCCTTGGAACAGGCATGAGAGAATTTGACAGAAGCAACACGGTAAAAAAGCAGTTTCTTGTTACCTTCACTTTCACTAAGGTTTTGTGGCAATCATGCAAGAGCCTGCAAAAACTCAGATTACAAATTTTATTGAAGAGTTCAAAAAAAAATCTATGTTGTATATGAACATTTAATTCAGCAACTGTGCAGTGGCTTCTATTGCAAGTGAGTTTCTAGTTTCTAGTCAGCAGGTTTTCTGTTCTTAATACAGGTATATGTTTCAAAATTGTTGTGGTAAACTGTACACTACAGATGCAAAAGAGAGACATTAGGCTAGCGTAGTTACTTCTTGGTGATAAACAGTTGTCACCCATCTTAATCGTGGAGACCCACCTTCTGGTGGAGTGTAGTTCAAACCACAATCTGCACATACTACAGATAATTCACTTAATGTCCTTGATTGGCTGGATCAGATGCATTAGTGTCAGTAGGAGGGGGCAGCATTTTAGATGCAATTTGGAACTGAACTCTGCAGCAAAGTAGATCTCCAGCAGGAGGTCTGTCTGCTCTGAATGAGTGCAGCATTGGAGTTAAAAATCACAGCTGTATGGATCACTTTTATCTCATATTGATCTCTCTCTCTCTCTCTCTCTCTCTCTCTCTCTCTCTCTCTCTCTCTCTCTCTCTCTCTCTCATTTTTTCACAGTGCCATCTCAGTGGAGCTGTACTACATCTTTGCCACCGTGTGGGGAAGAGAGCACTACACTCTTTATGGCATCTTGCTCTGCGTCTTTGCCATTCTGCTCTCCGTGGGGGCCTGCATCTCCGTAGCGCTCACGTACTTCTTGCTCTCAGGCGAAGATTACCGCTGGTGGTGGCGCAGCATCCTGAGCACAGGCTCCACTGGCCTCTTTATATTTGTCTACTCTCTCTTCTACTACCACAATCGTTCCAGCATGAGCGGTCTGGTGCAGAGTGTGGAGTTCTTTGGCTATTCCTTACTCACAGCCTTCGTCTTCTCTCTCATGCTGGGGACCGTTTCATTCTGGGCCTCGCTGGCTTTCATCCGTTACATCTACCGCAGCTTAAAGATGGACTGATTGAGAGCATAAAAGACACTTTCTTTCTCTCTCTGTCTCTTTCTCTCCTTCTCTCTCTGTCTCTCTATTTCTCTGCCTTTTTGGACAAGAACATTGGCCTCATGCACCAGTGCCCAAGGAGCCTACACAAGTTTTGATTTGCTGGAATGTTAAATTCCATCGCCAAACTACTTGCAACGTCAAAATCAATGAGTCATGAAAAAGAATGAAACAAGTGGCTATTCGAGAAATGGAATCCAAACCGTCTGTTTTACACCTTTGAGATTTTCTCAATGAGACCAGGGTACTTTACATTCTTAAAGGAATACCTTTTTCAACCTCTTTTCATCTCTTATCAGCTGCATCTGTAGCTTATGATCTGTTGCCACTGACAGTAATTTCTCTGTATGTTTTAAGCATGTTTTAAGTCATCAAGATTTTCTGTTTTTTACTAAGTACAAGAAAACTTGACATGTGTCCATGTTAATCGATCATATGTTACAGATGGAGCAAATGGAAATTAGGTTGTAAAAATGCAGGAGTATTCCTTTTAAGGTACATAGCTGTTAGAATATATGCTCAGCAAATACTAGACATGTATCTGGTTCACATCTGGTTAAGTCAAGACAGTTGAGTTAAACAGTTGCATGTTCAGTCATTGCACTGTTGCCACAACAGTTTACTAAAATCAGATCCGACTTGTCGTTAGTGGCATTCGGACTGTTGATTGCATAGTTCATTCAAAAGCATTGACTTGCTGTTTAAAATTAAACCAAGAAAATGTCTCTACGTGGACTGGTATTTCCGATGGCATACAAGAAGCAGAAAATACTTTCATCCATATAACTCATGGCATATGAAGGACCTGAGTCTATATAAATTTACAAAAGGGACATGGGATTTTTCAAAAAGGGTTGCTTTGGACACTGTGTAACATGTCAGTTGAGCAAGTGGTGCATTGAATATATGTGAGGGAACATAGTTTTAATTTGGAAAAGGGTATTTATGACAAATGAGCAGGGAAGAGAGGCATAATGTTTACTTGAGGAAAGCTACTTCTGTTCCACTCTACAAATTCAGTCTGGCATTCCTCCAATACTGAATCATCTGTTTTGTTGTGAGACATATAGACCAACTGCTATGTCCACAATACCAGCCCTATGTTCAAAAGTATCCAGAGGCCACTTCTAGTTGCTCTAAGTTGCATTTATTACTTACGCAGATGTTTAAGTTTGCGCATACATCTTATACAATCTTCATAGAACAGCATTGAGCTTTAGAATGGGACACTTTGGCGCAGCCGCACGTGAACCTAAGGTCACTATATCCCATGCCAGTCAGTTAGAGGACACATCCAGATGACTTTCGTTTGTTATCTAGAACTATTCATCCAACATCAGTATCTGACCTCACTTGTGGTTGCATGCAATCTAATCCTTACAGCAGTGTTCCAACATCTAGTATAAAGACGAGTGAAAGCTGTTATTATAAAACAAAGGGGAAAACAAAGTCCCTTTTAATATGCTTCATTTTCAGATTGGATGAGCAGGTACTGACAAACTTTTGGATACATAATGTATATGTTAAAGCAGAATTAACTGATTCGTGCTCTGCCCAAAATGCATTTTTTCATAGCAACTCCCTTGCAGGTTAGACAAGTTTTTTTCAGAATATTGGCAAAAATCTTATTCAACCTAATGAGAAAAACTACAGTCACCCCTAGTCATATTACATGAGTGAAAACAATTACACATCTTCTACAGGAGTGGTTCCCAACATGGTCCTCAAGGCCCCCAGATGGTCCACATTTTTTGCTGCAACACAACTCTCTGTACGTAGGGATGAAGGAAAAATATGGACTATCTGGGTGGCCCTGAAAACCAGGTTAGGAACCACTACATTACAAAGACATAAAAATAAACACCAGTTGTGCATTAAAATGTATAGAAGTATGTTAAGTTCAGCAAATAAATAGTAATTGTGTATTGAAAGTAGCAGAAAAATGTCATGTTTAAATTTGTTCCCTGTAGAGGATGTGATAACTTATTTATATTTAGAAAATCAACAAAACATTGAATTTAACTAACTTAAAATTCTCTACATAATGTGAGGTTTTCAGTTTAAAATGTGTAATTACTGAGCTGGACTGGTTTAGCTAATCCAAAGTAAGCAGATTGGAAATGAGAAATTTGCCACTGCGCTAACATTAACATTATTATGTGACAAAAATAATACCTAATAAATCCTACCAGTGTAACCTTTCACACGCATACAAATTTAATGTCATTTACAATACTGCACTCTTCATTGACATATTTTGAGTTGTGCACTAGTTTCTTATTAGGTTGAATGGGATTTTTGCTAGAGTTCTGTAAAGCTTGTTTAACTCAGCAACAGTTGCCACAAAAGAGCACATGGATAGAAAAGGCTGAGCTTTGAACGATCCTTCATGTACCATGGGCTTTTATTGGTAATAACAAATATATGTACAAATCACTGCTATGAATGTGTGGAGTGGAACAGTATAAAAGCTTGTGAGATTCAGGATGGATTTTATCATGCTCATATGATGTGGGACATGGGAGCAATATGTACAATAGTCACCAGTTACTGTGATCTTACTTCTGCTGTACATATACAATCTTTTCAATAAAGCCACCCTTTTTCTTACAAAAAAGATCACGTTTAATGGCATTGCTAACACAGGGCGGGTTTCCTTGAATATAATAGAACAAATTAAAAGATTAATAAGCAATTTTACAGTGGAAGTGAGGGTTAGTTAAAAGCCTTCATAAAGCTGAGCAAGTTAAAAGGAATGCTGCAGCATCTTTTTCACATGGTTGTTTACCCCTACATTACGAGCATAGTAATGTGGGTGATTTTCACAAGCTTCTGCCTGATCACTATGGATACCAAAAAATCTCAGGGAAAGCAAAAGTAACACAAATTGCTTTTTTAAAGTATTGTTTCAGTTGGATAAAGCTTCAGCATTGGTAAGATACTGTATTATCTCATGTCTGTCCCATCCTTTTACCTGTAGTATTAGAGTGTAAGGATTGTATAAAATGTATTTGAAGCAACTATCACATTTCCACATTGGAATTCTGCAGCTGCTCCATGGCTTCTGTTCTAAGTGAGCTGCTCTTCTGTAAAAAAAATGCTTTGAGTCAACAGATTTTCTTTTCAGGTGAATGTTAAAGGGGAAATCCACCGATTGTTCTAAACTTCTGCATAATTAAATGGTTAAGATGCAAGAATTCTAGAGCAATTTACTGGGTCAGAATTCAGAGTTCATAGTGGTGGTGACAGGAACCAGACATCTAAAGCATTTAATGCCACTAAAAGCTCTCTCAAAGTTATTACATGAAATGGTCATGAATATGAAAGTGTATGAGACATTGCGATAAGGGTTGAGATAAGGTTTTGGTCTAAAATTTAATTTTTAAATATGTTCATGACAGAGTGGTACATGAAGGGTGTGGTAAGGCAAAATGGCCCCTGAATGCCCCCCCTTTTTCAGATATGCCACTATTTCACCATTATCAACATTACATAAAAGGACAAGTCATTCTGGACAGTAAATAAAATTACTATGCTTGTGTTGTAGGAATTGTGACCCTAGTTCCCATCAACACAACTGTAACAAAATCCAAGTCATCAAGTTTCTCTACAATGCACCATATCACATCAAAACACTCTGAATAACCATGTAGTAAACAAAGTTTAAAGGTAACTATAATTATGTAAAGTCAATTGACCAAGTAAAATGAAGACTAAAACTGGTTGAAATACCAGGATGTGTCATTTTAGACAAACCAAAAATTTTAAACATGCAGTCAACTTATTACTAAAATGATAACTATAAAAAGAGCCATTTCAGGGACACCAGATAAAACATTTATTCTACACAAAAGTAGTGTAGGCAAGTGTTTCAAAAGACATACAGTTTGAAAGACAGGGGTCAAAGAACAAGAACAACTTGAGCAGAGGAGCACAGGAACATCTGGAAAGCCAATGCTCGACAAAGCAAGATCTTTACAAGAGATCATACAATTCATATGGTAGATAAATTGAAACAGAATACAATCTAGTGCAGTATTGATCTTCCTCTGCTGACAGCAGATGTGGAACAGTGCCTTGCATAGAAGCATATTAAATACATCTGATGGAATTAACTTGTCACATTGCTGTCACACACCAACACCCATGTCAAGCATCAAGAGCGTGAGGGCTCCTGATCTTAAAATTTAAATTAAATACTTTGGATGGTTCATTGAACTTACAAAAATAGAGCTTCAGGATAAAAAGATAAAAAACATTCATAAAAACTGAAAATTAAAAAATAGTTGTGCAATTGATAGCTTGCAGCAAGCAGCGAGTTAAAAGGAACAAAAAGGAGCATCAACAATCAGTTCCTTGGATCAAAGCTATTTACATGTATGGTCTACAACCAAAGGCAAAAACTATTTACATGTGCCTCCAACTCACAGCCAAGCACAACTGCTTAAGATGACCACTGGGAGGCACTGTGTACTGTGGCCAGTTGTGTAGGGTTGCTGCCTGGGTCAACAGCACTTCCATCCTCACCATTTCCACTAACTGGCACATAACTAGAGGGGTTGGGGAACTCATAGTGCGTAACAACTGGGGGCAGAGGCCAATTTCCCTGAGGCCTGGTGGACACTTGGGAAGGGGAAAGAGGCCGAGTGTAATTGGGATAGAAGGACTGCGTTTGTGGGGGGCTTTTCTTGAAGACAGCATCTCTGAACTGAGGGTTGGTAAAAAGGTCCTGGTTCAGTATTGGAGCATCTACCTGGAACTGAGAATAAATAGTCAATACATAATGAACATACTAAATAGAAAAAAATGCATTATGCATCGTGTGTATCATCCTGCCTTTAAGACATTATCCCATCTGTTGAAATGCCTCCATAAGAGATGATTTTCTCTGTGTCCAAACTGAGAAAGTCACTACCACTTAAAGACAAGACTTTGGGCAGAGTGGACAAAAAACAAAACAAGTAAATTCAAAGCACATTTATAAATAAAGTAAGTCACCTGAGAATGTGGGGTTGATGCATTCGAAATTCCTGCCGTAATGTACCTCTCCGACACCCAACTGTTATCTTTCTGGTGTCTCTTGAGTTTCATTCTGCGGTTTTGAAACCAGGTTTTCACCTTTGAAAGGGGGAGGAAAAAATAACTTAAACACTGGAAGGAAACTCAATAGCTTAAGCTCATTTAACCTTCGCGTTTTAGAGCTTACCTGCTTGTAGGTAAGCCCAGTCAACCCTGCTAAAGTCTTCATTTCCGCTGGCGTAAGGTATCTCTGAACGTTGAAACGGTCGGTGAGCGCGTTCATCTGACCTTCAGAGAACGCGGTACGGGCTTTGGCTTTGCGGGGCTGCACCGGCAGCTGTTCGGGAGGAGACGGCACGGACAGTGCTGGCACTTCGTCTCCCCCCGCGTTCAAATTCGTCGGCTTCTCCGCCGCCGCCGAGAGGGAGCTGGAAAGAATTTCACCGCCGTCGGGACTACCACTCTCCAACTCATATGGCCGCTCTTTCTTGATCCAGTGCGGGAGGTCGAGGTCGGCTGGGGGGACGCCTCCTTCTCGACTACTACCCGAGCTCCAAGAATCTGTTTAAAAAATAATAATAATAATAATCTTCACACAAATCTCGAGAGACCAGTTTCAAACTTCGCGCTTAACTTCAAAGAGGCGGAGCTACCACATCCCTACTAGCAATTTAGCTACCCTACGTCAACTATGGCTTACTTCGAGAGGGTTATTACTGCTACTGAGTTCTACATCACTGCATATATTCAAAATCCCCAAAATGCAAGTATCTTGTCTTGTAGGTACTACACCCATGTACCCATATACTTCCATAAAATGTTAGCTACACGCTGCCAAATATGGGTCGATTTTGTGGCAATCGCGGTCACATGCCCATTAGCTACCCAGCTAGCTAGCTAAGTCAGTCGACCAATTAACGTTAACAGTTGTCAACCTGGTGTGTGGGCCTCCGAGTCGCTCGGCGTGTCGCTCCCTGTACCAGCTTGGTCCTGGTCTTTCGCTTGTTGGTCGTAATGGACGCGGTTATGCGAGAGGAAAAGCCGCCCGTTCTGCGTGTGCGACTGCGAATCCGAGTAGTACATGACCGAGCTCGGGTAATGTCCGTTAGTGTTGTTGGTCGGGCATTCCGGACTGCCAGGCGGAGACTGCGACGGAGCCTGGGGCGAGTAGAAGCTGCCAGTGACCCCAGCTGCCGGGCCGTACGCGGCCTCCGCCCAGCCCATGGTCGGATGAGTTTGCTCGGGTCCTTGAGGGTACATTAAACCGTAGGCATAAGCGTGGTAAGACGGACTGTAGTTGTAACTCACTGGCATTTTCCAGTCTGCCATGTCTGTTGTACCCCGTAATTAGCTAGGCTAGCTGAAGAGCAAGATGGTATTCACGCTAATTTAAGTATGAATTTCCGCCAACCTAGCAAGCCAATAACTAGAAGGCCTTCAAATGGATACCCAAGCAAAGCTCAAGTCCCTCAGTCCAGGCGTAACACTTTCAGCAGCTTGTCCTCACATATCTGAAGCGGCTCTACTCCATATTAGGGTGGATTTATAAAGCCAGGTGTGGTGGGTGGGTTAGGTGGAGCCTCTCGGCCCAATCAAATGAGGCTCCACGCCCATATTCAGCGCGTTCCTGAGTAATAGAGTGAAAACTCGTGCGTTAAATGGCAACTGTACCGATTATTCAAAAAACATAAACTTAAATGGTTGATATTTAAACAGTGACAGTGGTGGTGATTGGGTGGTTAGTTATATGATATCTGATACATTGTTTTATGATAGATTTGTGATTAGGTTTGGGCTTAAAATGTATTTTAATTTATTTACTTTAATCTATTAATGGTGGAGAGGGACATGCAGGGCAAAATAGTCCCCAAAGGAAACTTTTTTTTTTCACATTTCTGACCATTTTACCATTATCAACAAACATACATACATACCCACATACATACATAATCTAAGCCACTCATCCTTCTGGGTCGTGATAAGAGCTGGAGCCTATCCCAGCGGTCATTGGGCATAATGCCCATCGTCAACATGACATATAAAACTTTAGTTTTACGTGTGAAGTTACGTGTAGATTCACTGGTGGTTTTGGGTAGTAAATAAAGTGGCTATATTTGTGTTGTAAACATGGACAATCCCTGTAACATTCTTTACTATGAACCAGTTTACATCAAACCACTCTGAATGAATTTGTTTACATCTCATAGACTGAATCATACAGTTTTGAATCAAATATTGAAAAAGTATTGGAATTTCTTTTTAAGTTTAAGGTTTATTTGTGCTGTCATCATGGAATGACGTCATGCTAATATATGTCACCATCAAATAATATTTAATAATAATTACTAATTTATTTATAGAGCACTTTCCATTTTAGATTAGTAGATTAGTAAAACAATAGAAAGATAAAATACCATGGTCTGAATTAAATAACAGTACAATTTCACACAAACAAATACATTTTTATTCTGAATTTAAACACATATTGAGATTACGTTTCTAATATTCTCTGGAAAGCTGAAACAAAAAAAAAGATAAAAGAACCTGGCTGAATTTTCCTTCATAGTCTGACAGTTGTGATAGTTAATCATCAATAATCATATTGTATGTTCTTTGTTGGAGGGGGGTCTCAGCAAAAATTTTGTATTTCAGTGTTGTCTTTTGCATCACTAATCTTACATGGATTTAAATTTAAATGCTGGTGTTTGTGAGTTTAAAATTGCTTCATTTTTGTGCCCTAAGAGCTCATTGATAGGACTGATTTAAATGCATGAGTTAAATTTGCCTTAGTATTGTCATGGAAATAAATATGCTTGTAGTTCAATCATTCTGCTGTATTAGAATGGCAATGCTTCAGTTACATGTGAAAATATTCGCTAATTTTAAGACATTTAACCGCTTAGCTGAATTACGAATGTGTGTCAGAAGGTCAGAAGCCGGGGACTCCTGTAAAGTGTTGGTGTAAAGTATGTAGCAAGGTGGAAATCTAATCAAAATAGTAGAAGCTAACTTGCGTTGTTTGTATTACATATTCTTTTTGTTTTTATTTGTTCTAACAATAGTATTCGGATGTGCTATTATTACATTAATGTACTCTAAGTCCATCGATACAAACAAAAAAATGGCAAGCCCTTGAGCATTTTCGCTATACCTAAACATCAGACATGCCTTTAGGTTTGTTCATAATAACGACAATATAAAATTCGTTTTTTTAACAGTAATTAAAGTTTTGTCCATCGAGGCGGGGGTGCACTCTAATTCTGATGGTAAATACATGTGCTAATAGCCCATTAGCACATCATCCTCCCTTACATGTACATACATCAACATGATTGACTTCAAAGCATGAAGTGTTAGTTACCATTCTCGAAAACCTTTTTTGTAGGATAAATAAAAAATAAGATTCTCCACATATGGACGTACTATTCCGTTTACAGTGCTATTTATTCAGGCTACTATAGTGTATTTGCCATCAGTATATGTGAAAGTACGGCTAAATCTCAAATGCCCCCTGCTCCCTATATACACCTCTGTATGGGTTACGCATTGTTGGCTTCTACACCCAGATCGTGCACTATACGTCCAGTAAGGAATTGTGCACACGTGCTTGAACGCCAAATGTCTCCATTTTAGACATATGTAGTGTTTGAGTGCAGGAAATAATATTTTAAGTCCTGCATAGTGCCCTACGTAGGGATAGGGAGCCATTTGTGATTCCGCCTACAACAACAGTCATTGAACCCTCCGTACCAATGTGTAGCGCTATAGCAGTGCTTGCTGCTGTTCTTTAGGAACTACTATCCCTTTAACTGCGCGACTCACGCGAGTCCCTTCCAGCCCGCGTGGTAAGTTTGGAACAGAACTTTAGTAACGGCCGTTAGTCGAATTTTATCTGCTAACGGTTTTCTCTTGTGGAGTCGGTTGGAAACGCCCGAAAAAAGATTCCCCAATTAATAAAACCTGGCGTTTCAGATATATATCATACCCGCTTGGCCCATTTGCGAGCCGGTAACTCGCCCTGTTTGCAGTCTGTCCAGTTGAGCTGGCTCCTGTTATCTTCCCAGCTATAGGTAAAGCTGGTGGTTTGGTTTCGTACAACGCCGTTAGCGTCCTTTTCCGACATGTCAGAAGAATTAGAGAACATCCTGTTTCAACTGACACAGCCTGATAATGCCGCTATTCAGAAGGTACCGAATTGCTTTCAAGTTGAACTGAAATTGAAATGTGCTGTGATTGCTAGCCATGTATTTAGATGTATCTGGATAATTAACGTATTTTAGAGTTCTAGTAAAGTAAATTGCTTGCCATAGGGTGTACATTGCTGTACCTTGTGTTGTTCACCATTGTCATAGCTTGTCACTAAGAAGTGTGAGGTAAAACATCTTTTTTTTGTCATTGTCACCATATATGCTTGCCACACGTGTGTTAACTTGCCCGTTGATGTTTCATATCACCTGACAGGCCACAGCTCAGCTGAAACAGGCTTTTAAAGACCCGGCTATCATTCCAGCATTATGTGCAGTTATGACTGGATCCCAAAATCCACAGGTAGACAGCAGGCTAACCGCCTTTGTTCTCTTTCCTTTTGACAAGCACTAAAGCCATTTAAACTCTGTCACATCAGTTGCTGTGTCCAGTATTAGGAGACCTTGATTAACACTTTATTCTCTTTGTTTAGATCCGGCAGTCTGCTGCAGTGATGTTGAGAATGAGAGCAAAGAAACACTGGAAGAAAATCAGTCCAGACCACAGAGAGAGGTTTAGAGAGAGATTTAAATTCAGTTTTTATTCATCTTGGCATTTCATATTTCAGATCATGAGGTAACCATACTGAAATGCTTTTTTTTCCCCTCAGCTTAAAGGCAGTGGTGCTGCAAGCATTCCACCAAGAAACCGAGTAGGTCTAGTTAATCAGTTCATTAGACCCTCACATCATTTCTATGTTTGGACTTTTTTTACACAGTCCAAGACAGCAGTAAACTTAACATACGTGTACTTCTGTCCTTTTCAGGCATGTAGTCCGTCACTCTCTCTCTCAACTGAGTGCAGTGATGGTGAAACATGAAACACCTGACCGGTGGCCTGCCCTACTCACACTGCTAAATGAGTCCACCAAAAGCAACAATCCTCAGGACAGACAGGTATGTTCACATTTGTTAAAACAGCCTAGATGTTTAAACAATGCAGGTGAGTATTTAACCATGTCCCATTAATGGTTCTCCACTATGGCTTTAAAATGTTGCAGGACATATTTCAGTATGCAGCAGTATTATCACAACTGATATTTTGCCCATATGCAGCCCTAATTCAGAGCTTTACTGTGCAAGTTCTCAAGAAATTTTCCTACAATGTCTTAGGAAAGACAATGTTTTTTATTGTTCTGGGACCTTTTGTGATACATGGTGCTGTGTGTATTTTTCTGTAATTGGGCATTTTTTCCCAGGTGGGTCTGCTGCTGCTAAGCAAAGTAGTGGACTCCAATCCTGAGGCCTTCAAGCCTCACTACAAACAACTGCTCCAGCTGTTTGGCAGCGTGCTTCAGGATGTGACTAACCCCACTGCTTCGTACTACTGTATCCTTACACTCACTGCCATTACAGCTTACACAGGCACAGAGGAGATGGTGAGTTTTGTCTGGTTTAGCTCTGTTTTTGTTACAGTGAATGAATTTTTCTCTAAGTAAAATTGAGTAAGCTCATTTAGCTGAACCATTAGTAAGATTATTTTGATGTACACTTAACTTGTGTAGTGTAGCACTTTTCCCCTGTACTTTTATGTTTATGTTTATGCAAGAGACATAAACACCTATAGAAATTTTGTGTGAACCTGGGGTTGTTAAGGACTATTTTCATTTCTTTTGTTCTCTGTTTTTCAGAATCTGATGCGCTCGTTGATTCCCAGACTGATAATTGCTCTGAAACAGCTAATCCAGGCTGACCAGGTCAGGCTTCTTTACAGGGCTTATGTATGTTAATGTACTCATCAGTCCCTTTGTTGACCCAAATTATGTGCTAAAGACAAATAAGGACACTCCTTTTTGTGCTCTTTTAGCTATTTAGAAGTGTAATTCAGCATACTTGAATCTGTTCAGCATCACTGACTTTATTTGATGCTCTCTTCTGTATTTGACTTTTTTTGTTGGTTCATTTTGTAGAATCAGGCTGGTGAGGCAATGGAGGTGTTTGATGAGCTGTTGGAGAGCGAAGTTTCCATTGTGGTCCCACACATTGCAGAGGTTGTTCGCTTCTGTTTGGAGGTAGATATCAAGAATCTCACCTTTTTACCCATGGAACCTAAATCTGTGATTGTTTTCTAATTAGATTAATGTTGGTATTGTGGTCACATAATGTGCATGTACAAATTAGACCTTGAATCAGTTTTTAATGTTTTTGCCTTTCTATTTAAAATAGACAGTTCTAAACTTAGGTACAGCTTAAAATTTTACCCTTCCAGATAGCTTTTACCAAAATGGTGCATTCCCACTTAATGGGACTTACTCTCGTCAAGTCTGGGCAAGCTCGCCAGCGAAAGCTAACCCAACAAGCATAGCCTATTATGATAACTGGTTCACCACGTGTGAACATGGGTTACCAGTAGGATTCTATTGGATTCTCTAAATCTGGGAAAGTTTGTGTGTGCAGGGTTGAACTTTTGCAGTTCTTACCACTGTTGTGTATAATGTTAGTTCTGTGTGAATGACTGGGAGTCTTGGACAGAGTGATGTCATTCCCATATGCTTATTAGAATATTAAGCCACATTAACAGTTCTCAGGTAAGTCTAATCAGCGAATTCAACTGTTTTATCTTATTTCCTTGTGTTTAGGTTAGCTCAGATGTTTCACTCTCTGATTCTCTGCGTGTCAAGGCTCTGTCTTGTATTGCCCTCCTCATTAGACTCAAGAGCAAGGTACCTTTTTCTATGTATTCATCATGTTTACATTTGAATCAATTTTAGGAAATGACTTGAGAGCCCGCAATCATGAATGCAGTGTATAAGATTACATTTGCTCTTCTTTACCCCCTTATTCCAGGCCATGCTGAAGCAGAACCTGTTGGCTCCGATCCTGCAGGTGGTGTTTCCTATTGTGAGTGCAACGCCACCCCCTGGAGAGGAGGACCCAGAAGATGAGGAGAACAGCGATGGCAATAATGACAGTGAGAGCCCCAAACACTTTGCTACTCAGGTGTGTCTTTTTATCATTATTAGTATTGTATGTCAGTAAAACCAAAAATTCTGGTTGTTTCTTAAGCTGTCTGTCTCCGTTTTGCAGGTGATTGATACAATGGCTCTTCATATGCCACCAGAGAAACTTTTCAAACAACTGGTTAGTAAGAACATGAATATACACTATAGGATGTTACCCAACTATTACATTTATTTAAAAAAATTAACATATAAAAACATAAAAACCATAGTCACATGCATGTTTGTCACCTAATGTTAGTTAGTAATTATTACTAAATTATTAGTTATAATAATGGTTATTATTGTAACTATTCACCTTCCTTTCTGCTAGATGCCTCTAACTCAGGCTTGCTTGGCCAGTGAAAACCCATATCAGAGAAAAGGAGGACTCTTGTGCTTAGCAGTGTTGGCAGAGGGCTGTGCAGACCACATTCGTACCAAGTAAGCTTTATTCCATTGCTAATCAAAGCATTTTTCCTTGCAAGGAAAAATGTCTGTAAAAGTGTGTATGTGTGTCTCACAGGATGCTGTCATCTGTGCTGCAGACTGTGTGTCGCAGTTTATCTGACAGTAACCAGGTGGTACGCAGTGCAGGCCTTTTTGCTCTGGGTCAGTTCTCTGAGCACTTGCAGGTAAGAATATATGTATGTATTCAAAACCATACAGGCTATACAGTGGGCTGCAGTCAGTATTTGTATACCTACAAGTTGGACCTGTATTTTAGGTGTACCTGATAAAATGCAATAAATAAAATTCAAAATTTGATTTGATGCTATACAGAGGTGTTTCAATACAATGCATTTTTCAATACAGTGAAAATAAAGAGTTCTTGAGCTCTTTTTTTCTCTCTGTATTCACATGTTAATGTTAATGTATCAAGATTAAAATTATTTTTTTAATCTAAGTTCTTTTAATGCTAAAATTAATGATGTAGAGTTCTGTTTATACAGCTCACATATTGTTTTGACTCAGATAAATAAAATTCTCATGTCATGCTACCTTCTAACAGTATAACCCCTAGAATTTATGATTGATTCATAAAAAGCCTAGTCATCTGAGTGTGGGTGCATGCATAACATAAGCCCCTCTCTGCCTACTTCACTCTGATAAGATGCACCCAGATGCCTCATTGACAGTGGTTACCACAAAAGACAGTAAATGAGAGTTTTAAATTTGAGTTTACTGTTTCAAATTAGATTTTTTGATACATATTGAAATCATTACACCCTTGCTTGAAAATGTGCTTATTTAATATGGGCCTTGCTTTGTATCTCTTGTAGCCTGAAGTCAGTAAGTACCACACAGAGCTGATGCCACTGTTACTAGGATACATGTCCTCTCTGAATGAGGCCAAAATTGGCCATGTCACCAAGGCTTTCTATGCCCTCGAGAACTTTCTAGAAAACCTGGGTATGAATACACCACACTCTTACACAAAACCTAAGACCTTAGCTAAGGCTCACTGCTTTTCACTGTTTCTTTCTTTTCTGATCAGATGATGATATAGAGTTCTATCTTCCCACTCTTATGGAGACCATGCTGTCAGCCCTTAACAACACAGACAACCTCAAACTAAAGGAACTTGCTGTCAGTGCTATAGGAGCTATAGGTAACAAGTAGATGTCTAAATAGATCTCTACCTGTGAATATATCTCCACTGTAATTTTTCTCTGTCATTAATTGCATTAACTGTTATTTTATTATCACTCACATGTTTCTGTTTTGGTTTTTTTTTCCACATCCTCTTTATGTGTCTCCTCTTTCAGCTAATGCTGCCAAAGAGATGCTAGTGCCCTATTTCCCCCCTATAATAGAGAGTTTGAAGGGTTTCTTGACAGACATACGGGAGGAAATGAGGCCATTGCAGACCCAGGCCTTAGGTAGGGATCATAAGAGACACTTTTTCTCCTGGTTATGTTGCATTTCTCTTTTCAAAGTTGTAATCAACTTTCACTCTTCTCATTCACCCCCCAGACACTCTGTCTGTATTGGCCCGAACCATTGGTAAGGATGTGTTCAGTCCATTGGCTGCAGAGTGTGTGCAGCTGGGTCTGAAGCTCACTGATGCTGTGGATGATCCTGACCTGCGGCGGTGCACGTATGAACATTAGCAATTGTCCATTTTTATCTTACCCTGTTCTTTTTAATGTTTTTTTGGGTATGTTCACTGTCATTAACCTATGATATTTCAAAAGATGGCAGTGTTGTGCCATTTAAACCATTACAAAGTATTGGTTTATTTATTGTGGTGTGGTGTGGTATTGGTATATATCTGCCTATCAAATTTGTCTCTGTCTATATATCTTACCTATTTACCCTTTCACCCATATGTCTTGTCTGTCTGTCTGTCTGTCTGTCTATCTATCTATCTATCTATCTATTTATCTATCTATTTATCTATCTATCTATCTATTTAATCTGTCTGTGTTATCTGTCTATTTACAGGTATAGCTTGTTCTCAGCTGTCTCAACAGTCAGCCCGGAGAGTCTTAGTCCTCATCTTACTGCCATCACCACACTGATGCTAATGTCACTAAAATCCACAGAAGGTGTTACGGTTAGTACATCCATCCATCAGGAACTCCAAACTGTTGATGCCTATAGCTCACTAAAAAGAGATCACAATAGCTTGCAGAATACCACTTTGTCGTTTCCGATACTGGTATAGAAAACAATTTGTTTCTTTTAAAAACTACTAAGCTTTAATCAAGCTATTTTTCGTTGAAACACTTCATTCAAGAAGAGCATGTAAAAGTAACCTGTCATGCTCAAATTACTCAAACATTCTGTTACTCCATAGGACAAAATACACAATACAATGTATGTGCTATTTCAGAAAAGATTTGTACAGGATTATATAATTTTTGTATATTTTATTTATTTGTTTATTTTTTTTGTTTTGTTTTTTTCTCCCCCTATGTCCAATCCAGCATTTTCTGCTGATATTGGCCCTGTACCGATGCCCATCGATACCGATTCTAGTAATGATAAATCAGAAAATGCCAAGTGCAGTGATTCATCATTATCAGTTTATATCCGTACATTAAAAATTTAGATATTGGCATTTTATATGTTAAAGCAATGGCCGAAAATCACATTTAAATCAGTCCTCTATGGATTGAGAAATAACACAGGCTGATATATAACATACTGTTATATATATTTTTTGTTATACACACAGTAAGAATATAAATAGAGGCTGTGTTTTTAATGCCATTATCACCATTATTCACAGGCTCATGTTGAGGAGGACAAGCAGTTTGTTCTTCTGGATGATGAGGATAATAATGACGAAGAGGAAGATAGTGTGTTGGAGGAAGATGGAGAGAATGAAGTGGAGGATGTTGCTGGGTATTCCTCTGTCTCTCTCTCTCTCTCTCTCTCCTCTCCCTCTGTCTCTCTCTCTCTCTCTCTCTCTCTCTCTCTCTCTCTCTCTCTCTCTCTCTCTGTCTCAAACACTCACTAAAATGGTAACAGTATGAGGCGGAAGATGATGCTGAGTGTGTTCTCTCTTGCTCTCTTTGAACACTGAACCGAATCTGTAGGTTCAGCGTGGAAAATGCATATATTGACGAGAAAGAAGATGCTTGTGATGCCCTGGGAGAAATTGCCTTCAGCACTGGGTAAAGAGCTTTAACATTTTTACATAATGCACACACTTGTTCTTGCTTACTATCAGCCAGAAGCAATCATGTACAACTTAAGGAAATTCAGCAAATTTATCACTCTTTCACCCTTGGTTTTGCTTTTGCTACCACATTCAAACCATTAAAACATGGAGTTGTGAGCCACAGCTCTAATGTAGTGAATATACCCTCACATAGAGACACAAACTAATGGTCTGGGTTCTCCCTCTCTCAGTGTTGCTTTCCAGCCATTCCTAGAGTCAAGCTTCGAGCAGGTCTACGAGCTGCGTGATGTAAGTTGCTGATTGTGCTCCCCTCAAGCTGACATGTTAGTGTGTATACATTTGAGGGCACTCGGGTTTTTGGCCGTGAAGTGCAGCTTTTGTATTTTAAGTGAGCGTGAGTGTAAACGTATGTGTGAGAACTATGTGAATGTTTGCTGCAGTGGCTTGACAGACTGTTGTTCGTGCTTATGGTTATCTATTATTTATCTATTCCTTTCTTTGTTTTTTGTTTTGTGTGTTAGTTCCCACATGAAGATGTGAGGAAAGCTGCGTTTGGTGCCATGGGCCAGTTCTGCCGTGCTCAGCACAAAGTCTGGCAGGAAAATCCTACTGAAGCCAACCACCAGGGTATACCTCACACACCCACACCACACCCTGTTTTCAGCCCACATATTGTCTGTCATGGTCTCCCCCTTTGTCTTTTTGTCCAGCCAAGTCCCTGGACATTTTGGCACTCTCAGCGAGACACTGTTTTAATGCTCCATCTGTGGATGTTGCTTGGTTACATTGTATTGCTTACACAGAATCACATGAACTAAAGAACATGCACATGTAATGCTATTACATTTGCCTGGCATCTCTCTGATTGATGGTACAAGGAAGGAAATCCTATTTAGAAGCTGAGAAAACTAGTTTCATGCAGGCTTCATCATCATCAATTAACATGGGTGCACACTTTTTAAAAATTGTGATGAGTTTATTGTTACAGATTGTTGCAAAACAGCAACATTTATTTGCATAGTTTTTATATCACACATTATTTATACCTAATTTTTTTTATCTATTATCTCTCTAAACTGTATCTCCTTTATGAGTTTTCCAAAATAATAATGAGTAATTTCTGAGTAAAGCTTCAGTAAACTAGAAATCCCTCTAGTTAATTACCTCCACTGATCGTCATCTGCCTAATGAGTGATGGAAGTGTGTCTCTGTGCAGTGCTGCATAAGCTGCTTGAGGTGGTGCTGCCTTGCTTCCTGGAGGTGGTGAAGCAGGAGCACGAGCGGCAGGTGGTCATGGGAGTGCTAGAGGCTATGAATGCTGTCATCAAGTCGTGTCAAGGGGAGGCGTTACAGACCCCAGGCAGATTGGCGGAAATCAGCCACGCCATCAGAGATGTGCTGAAAAAGAAGGTGAGGGCTCCCAACTTGCATTGTAAGCTGGTCCACCAGATGCTTTCTTTCTTTTTGTTTTACAACTTAATATTAGTCACTAGTTAGGTTTCCATCAACTTTATACAAGCGATTAATTGAAAACAAACAAATTACAGTAAATTAATTAGTTATAATTCTTGCTGTAAATCCTGAAAGGTGATTGAGTCAAATGTGATCGTGATTGTTAGTTTGTTGTGTACGAGAGCATATAGTGAAAGTGATGTTGGATGAAAAATTCATGCATAATTGCATTATCTAGTCAAAAAAAGTGCTATAGTTTTTCACATTTTAAACATCTACAAAAATTTGTCCACAGATATATGAACAGAAAAAAATTTTGGAATGAGGAGTTTAACATGGAACCCTGCTCTTGGGTTCACTCTTTGTCTCTCTTTCATAGACTGTTTGTCAGGATGGAGGAGGGGATGAGGCAGATGATGATGAACAACAGGTTGTCCTTAGCTTCTCCTTGGGCTCTTGCACCAACCACAAAACATTATACATTAACAACATAAAATTTGGGGTTTCATTGTCTAGAATGACAAGATCTTTCTAAAATTGTGTGTATCTGTGCGTTTTAGGCAGAGTATGATGCCATGCTGCAGGAGTTTGCTGGGGAGGGAATTCCTATCCTAGCTTCAGCTGTTCCTGCAGAGACCTTCTATACTCACCTCAATGACCTACTTCCTCTCGTTATGAACAAAGCTGTGAGTCTATTTCCCCTTTCCTTTCTCTCTTAAAGAAAATGAAGCTGCACATGAGTAGCATGCCTTTTCCAAAGTAAAACCGTTTTTTGTCTCTTCTGACTGGCAGAAGCCTTCCTGTACTGTGGCAGACCGCTCCTTCTCTGTTGGCACACTTGCTGAGACCCTGCACTCCCTAGTAAGTGTGGCTGGAGGCAGGGCAGTTGCAGGACGCCTGTCCAATCGCCTGCTGCCTGTACTTGTGGCTGGGGTTAAAGACAGCGATGCAGAGGTGCGCAATAACAGTGTGTACGGCCTGGGAGTCCTTGCTCAGGCTGCTGGACCCATCGTCTCCACGTATCCTTCACAGATGTGTGTGTAATCTTAGTCAGATTACAACTCACCTTTCTGCATGTGAAAAAATATCTTTAAAAAAAAGTCTTTACAGGTTATGAAAAAGGATGAAAAAAGCATAAGATCAATTTTGCAAAAAAGTTGAAACCTTAGATTGCATTAAAAAGCTAAAATTCTTTACAGTTGAAATAATTACTGAAAGATTGAATGTAAAGCTGTAATGTATAAAAAGGAACGTAATTTAAATGTCTGTTACAAGCTTCACATTTCAGTGTTCGAGTTGAAACTGCTGTAAGTGTGGGAAAAGGAATGTACAGCACTGCAGGCTCTGTGCTAACAAACACAGCATGTACCATAGCGCTAGTGAAAACTAGCATTATTAAAGCAAAGTGGTAATTGTGTTGTATTGTAACCAGGGTAAGGTTTCTGTATTAAACACTGCTATATAATGAAATGTGTGGCTTGCACATGTTAAGATGAAAAACTTTATAAAATGAATATCCCAAAGCAGCAATACAGTTCTCTCAGAGGCTATATGCAGCTACCATGTGTTTAGATTCAGACACTTTGGCACCTCCTTAACTCTGTCCCACAGTGATTATCCCATGATGCTATCTCTGTTTTCCAACCTACTATCCAAAGAGTCAGACAGAAGAGTGATCGACAATCTGTGTGCAGCTTTGTGTAGGATGATCATGAGCCATACAGCGGGAGTTCCACTCGAACAGGTATTGGAGTGATTTATGGCCATATATCAGTTAAGGTTATCATTTGGAGACCAGAAAAAGAATTTCCCCTTATTTTTGCAATTGATTCAAACAATAAATTTGTGCGCATAACTGATGGTATCTTGCACATCAAAGCAGTCTTTCAGATGGTGACATTTTTTAGGCTTTGTTCAATTTTTGCAAACTTTTGCAGGTGACATGAACTCACTCAACCAATCACAAACATCGAAAGCTTTAGTTTGCCCACTGCTTTGGAAAGCAGGCTGCTTTTCAAGTAGGCTTTCCATAAAAAAAAAAGTAGCTTGCCCCAAAAAAACTATGTGCCTGTTTTGTGAGAATTGCTAAAAGATACAGTGGCAGTGTATTTAGTTTTGGTTTGAAAAAAGCATGTCTCAACATTTTGCATTTTTGTGTTGTTTATTTGCATCGTGTTCAGCGTGTAACGACTTTTGCTCCAACACTTTAATGTGTGAAATAATTATATAACCCTTATTTGAGTGATTATTCGAGTCAGGTGTGTTGGAGCAGGGTATACAGAATTCTGTGGTAGGTGATACTGGTAGGTCTGCCTTAATTAAGCAAGGCTGGGAATGTAAATTGTATTAATTAGTTAAAAGTCTGAATGGAAACAGGAGATTGAATTTAATCATCTGTTTTGCCTAAATTGTATATACTCTTCCATTCCCCAGGTGCTTCCTGCTCTTCTAGATCGTCTTCCATTGCAGGAAGACATGGAGGAGAATAAGACAATCTACAGCTGCCTGGCTTTTCTCTACTCCCACAACCCAAACCTGGTAATGGTCTGTTCATTCCTAGAACGTGATGTGCGGCTCATGCTGTCCTAGTTAGAAATTAGTGTTAATCATCCTTTTCAGCTGGATATCTTTGGTGGACTGCTCTTGGCCCAGCAGGGAGCCCATGTCTTTTAAAAAGACCAGTAACACCGCTGTGCCTGATAATGTGCGTTACACTGATAAAAGACTAACATGTCACTACCATGTTGGTGTCACTGCAGTGCTGAGAATGGTCCACCACAAATTATATCGTCAACTGCGGTTGAGTGGTGGCGGGGGATGGGGATGGCTGTATATAGTTAGAAAGTAAGCTCATATGTGGTAGGTGACCTGATAAAATGGTCAAGGAGTGTAAGTACAAGGTAAGTGAACCTAATAGTCTGGTAACTCAGTGTAGTAAACCCTGTTATTTCTCATTTCTCACAGATTATTACCCATATGAAGCCAATACTGTCTGCTGTAACTCATGTCCTGGGAACTAAGGATATTGATGCAGGTGAGTGTGGTGGGTTTGTGTCCTTATAACGGTAATTGCTGCAAATTCAATGCTAATTCTTCTTGGTTTTTTTATCTTAGACACCCAAAACACCCTGGTCGTGTTACTCAGAGACATCAGCCAACGATACCCCCAGGAATTTGAGAGTGCTGTGATGTCACTTCCTGTTGAGCGGAGAACCAAGATGTCTGCAGCTGTTCCTCAGTCATAGCCGCTCACTGAAGTGAAGGCCAGCCCATATAGGATAACTACATGAAAGTTTATTCATGTAAATTAACCAAATGCACACTTCAGCACTTCCCTACTAAACTTTTTTTCAGCAATGATATTCAGTGTTATTTATTTCATTTATTGTTAGTTTGATTTATTTTTTTTTTAATTAACTGTTTATCTCCAAGTCTGATCTTCTGCTTCCCTAACAAATCCATAAGATTCTGGATTATTGAGTGTAAAGTTATGAATTAACCTTGCAGTGACAAATTTTTTCATCCCTGGACTGCATCACCTGCATATTGAACACTCTTAGCAATGCTTCCACTGCAACTTATTGTTCTAAGGAGATACTCCATTCATTTGTATGGAAAAAAAGACTTTATTTATGAAACACATTTTGAATTTTAAAGGCAAAAATGCATAGTAGCTCTTATGGACTACAGATGTTTTATACAGCATGTTCAAAAAATTGAATATCCAGAAGCTTCATCTCCTGGTTTACATAATAGTTCCAGTTTTTGGTCTGTTTCACACAATTTAATCTTTTGTGTTCAGTTGTAAGTGTTCATTGTTCATTTTGCTTCAGCAGGCTATACATGATCCAGCAAACCCTTGACATACATGATGCTAAGAATGAAATTAAAATAAGCTTAGGCTGAAGGGATGGAGATTGTTGGAGGTTTGTCTGTTTCTTTACATGCAATTCTAGCAATGAATTGTGACCACCTTCTGTTTTTTGTTTTTGTTTGTTTTTTGGAATGTTGAAGATTATTCCTTCAACTGGCTTTCCACCCAAACCAGGACTCAATAAAGTCCCTGATATAATAGCATGTCTGTATGCAGGCAGTGTTTCAGTAATGACTAGGTATAGCCAATGGGATCTTGGTAAAATAGCTGCAAGTTTGAATAGCAAGGCCCTGAAAAATGCATTGTGGTGTTAGATTGCTTTGGCTGACTTTTACTGTCTGTCTTCTCATTTCATCCTTGGCACCTCTGTTGTCTCCTTCTGTGTCTGTGTGTCCAAAGCTAGGGTCATCTCTATTGGCTGGAGGCCATTTTCAGCTGTACAAAAAAGAAAGATAAGATGTGTAATTTGGAAACTTTACACAGCCATACACCCGTCCTGATCAAATGCATCTCGTGGTCCTACAGTGGGTGAATACCAGACACACTGAGTAAGCTGCAGAATGTGGTGGGTTAGCTCACCTCACACAGCAGAAGATACCATTTTATAACTGACTGTGACATGATCTCAGGAGGAAACCAATCATTGCTTCAGAGATTGACACTGCCATGAAAACTGACTTTAGAGACTGCTGTCATTCTTCAGGTCACAGAGAGTTTGAGGTCATGAAAGAAATGGTTTTCCTTATGATTGATTCATATTATATTATCCTTATGGTTAATGCAGTTTCACATGAGGGTTTTGGAGGTCAGTGAATGGTCAAAGTGACAGTATATTATTTTATGGTGTAATTAGTCTGCACCCTTGACAAGCAATTGATGGAAAATGGCTTACTAAGATAAGGAGAAGAGCGTAATTGAGCTTTAAGCATCAACCCAGCAGCCCTGAATTTCAGTTATTTTATAAACTATTGGGATCTCTGATAATATCTCAATCAATGGCTTCTATTGTGTGTTTTGAGTCAATAGGTTCTTTTCTAAGTTCAGGGAAACATCAGAATTATTGTCTATGGTATAGTACACATGCAGCACTCTTTTTAGTACCATTCTACTTTAAGTTCAGTTCCAGCATTGGAACAAATAAATACAATTTAGCCATGGTCTGGTGCTTGATCAAGCTAGCTCAACAACTATTTTACAGTTGTTTATGTCGAGTATTACTGCTGTACTTCTTGAATTCTCTTTTCATCACATATAAAGTGGTGGCATTTCTTTCATAATTAAATCTAAAACTTTACGTGTTTTACAAAATAATGACAAAATTATTACTAACCTTAATGTTGAATTACTTTTCTCTCTTTAACCTTTCCCAATTTAAATTCTTATGCTTACTAAGAAAATGAGAAACAAAGATGGCAAAGTTTTTGTTTTTCTCCCAAACTTGTGAAATAAAATAGGATATTCAAAAACAGTGTACCTGCTGTGACTTTGTTAAGGGTTAAATAAAAAAATCTTTGAAATTTAAGAAATTTTGTCTAGCATACTCTCATCACTATATTAGAAACCTTTGGGTTTCTGCTTATTGGTCACTTTATGAGTGCCACCTGCTATAGTGAAGCCCTTTTTGGTACTATGTAGAACCATGTTTAAAAAATTGTACATCATGGGGAAGAATCATTTAACCGTACAAAGGACCTTTTATGTATCTCGATGGTTCTTTTAGTGTTTACACACCAACAGATGGGCTACAGTGTCTGTACACCAGCAAGGTAGGAGGTTGTAATAAAGTGGCCAGTGAGTGAATTTCTCTTATTCCTTATTTTCCTCAAAAGTGAGCTCCTGTTCCTCACCTGGTTGAGTGTTTATCCAGGGCAGAATGTCTACCCCGCTACGGCAGTAGGCGCGGTCCGTGTGGGACTCCGTGCTGTAGAGGACCTCCTGGCACTGGGCCTGTCCTAGGGGTTGAGCCTTCACCCGCACCTCCAGCACCGTCACTTCTTTCTCCTTCAGCTTCCCCGATTTGCTCCTTACTTGCGTGCGCTTGGAGTCCACCCACACCACACGTTCCTTTACTGCTGATCTACAAGTCAGCATACACAAATACATTCTTAAGAGTGCCAAAAATGCTCAGAAGTAACAAATGGTGATGGTCAGCGTATAACACTTCACACGTCATTGACATTCTTGCCAAAAAATAAGCAGCAAACAAACAAGTTATTTATGTCTTGAGTGTCACTAGTCATTTGCCATTTACTAAATCTGGTAAATTGTGACTGTCATCATCTGCAGTAATGTAGATTTTGCACTGAGTACTCACTTTAATGCAAATGAAAGGCATGAAGATCAAATTAAAGTGCAAAAATTTGCATAATACAAAACTAGACTATTTGAGGTAATTTAGCTCTTTATGCTGTTTCTAAATTCTCACGCAAAGACACTGATGCACATTGGAGTTTGTTAATCATTGTCACAAAACGTCTTTGCAATGTTGATATCAGTCCTCTAACCCTATTACTAATCACAGTGGGTGTTGTTGTGTGCTGTGAGCTGGAACTTTGATTCAGCAATGTATTTTTAATATATTGCAAGGCATTTCACAGTCACAGTATGGATCAATATAATCACAATACTAGTATTTTTTCCATTTCTCTTGTGCAGCAGTAATGAACAGAATAATATCTACTCACTCTTCAATGCCCAGGTCAGCAAGTGTGGTGTTCAAGAAAGGAAAATTCTGGTCATGGCTGATGACCTCAATGGGCAGAGACACACACATTGGAATCTCCTTCTCCACCTCAGTCCGTACCAGTTTGTCATCGAGGCAAGAGTCCGAAGAGCTTTCCCTTGAATCGCCATTCACCTGAGCTTCCTGAGGTGGCCCCCCATCCCGGGGCTCCTGCTCAGTCTCCTGGCCTGCCAGCTTGACCAGCTAGTAGATACTGAAGGCTTAAACTTTGTTTTTCTCTCCTGTTGTCCAGTCAATTCTATGGGTATCCTAAGCAGCGTTGCATCGGCAGTCTGATCAGCTCAACAATTGATTTCAACAAACCAGGAGTTGATTTCTTCTATTAAAAGTTGTTTGTAGAGGAGCTGCAAAAAAGCTGGTTCCTTTCTCCTTCTCCTTCTTTTCAGAACTTGGAGGTTGTGTCGGGGTGCCGAGTCAATCTGTGAGACATTCTGAAGCCCGTGCAAATTTAAATGGCCAGTGTGAACGTGTGTAATGTTGTACTGACCTGTGAGGTTTATTAGGCTGTCAGATTCAGATAAATGAGAGCAGGAGATGTTTTTATGTTTATGCATGTTGACGGGTGCTTCATGTCCACATTGTGTTTGTGTTTGTGCTCATTCCAGCAGACTCCCTTCATAAATCACTGCCACAACAAAATGAATTACTTAAGTCATCTATAGTGCCATGCATTCCATTTACGTAACTTGTTTGCATCTTTCAGCGCTACCAAGTCTCTTTTTCAAAATCCATGGGTATATTTTTATGCTGGCCCTTATTCACGGAGTGATTTAAGGTCATTAACAAATATAATTTTAGTTTTTATATCACCTCTAAATAAACCTTAAATCTAATTTGTCATCCATCTCTGCTAAAACTGAAAATGTAAACGCTGTTTCCAGCACCTATTGTACATGAACAAATCAGTAGAAAATGGCATGAGAGGAAATGTTTTAACTTATCACATAGGTGGGGTTAATCGTAAAAGACTAAAGGGGCTAGTTGTGACATTTCCTAGAAAGGTCTGCAAACATATTTAGCTCTATAAAGTTCCATGTTGTTTGAACCTGACAAACTTTCCAACCTAAATAAAATAATATACTATGTACTATATAAACATATATACATCAAAAAATATATGATTCGTGAAAAGCGACTATTTTAAATACTGACAAATTTCTTTTCAACCACAAAGAGTATTTGTAAGTACCAGCATAAAATTAAAATGCATTTTATATACAGTACTGTGCAATATCAGAGACCACCCTTTATTTATTTATTTTCATTCAAAACAGCCATTAGGTAGAAGTTGTTCATTTTTCAGTAAAGAAGCAGAAAACATATAAAACACAGAATTTTTATGTGTATATTTAGTGTGCCCACCCTTTGCCTTTATAACAGCTTCCATTCTATTTAGGATACTTTTTTAGTTTTTTAAAGATCTTCCAAAGTTCAGTCTAAGAAGTTGGTTGCAAATGTGTGACCCCACACACATTTAGTAATGTTGAGATCTGGGCTCTGGGGTAGTCAGTTGTTCTTGGTCCATTGTTCTGAGAACACCAGCCGCTTCTTTGTTTGATTTTCTGCATAATGGCTTCTTAAGAGCTGGATTTTTTCAGATCTAAAGCCAGGGTGGATCTTGATTTTCTCTTGTATCTCAAATATGAAAGCTTTAAGTACTGTTTATCTGATGATGACAGTTTTGGTGGTTTACCAGGTCTTGCATGGTTGGTAGGAGTCCCATTTTCTTTACATCTTTTAAATTTTTTGACTCAATTTTTGGAAAACCCAGTTGTTTTCATTTATTTTCCTTTGATGTTCCATTTCCTTATTCATGTGTATTGTTTTATATCTAAAGTTTTAGAAATATCTCCTGAAAAATGAATAAGTTGTACTTAATTGCCATTTTGATTGGAAAATAAATAAATAGAGGGTGGTCTCTGACTTTTGCACAGCACTGTATACAACATCTATTGTGTATCTTTGATAAATCTGCATAAAAAGTTCCAAAAGTTGCAGTTTTGAATCTGTGCGGATCATTCTGCAGAATTGGTTCAAAGTCAAAGTTGAAAACACATTTCTGACTTTTAATTGGCTTAGACTTTAGACTAAAATTTATTTTGCTTTGAGTGTAACTCAAAAATGCCAGTAAGCTTTAAACAGTTATATACATAAAATAATACTTTTTATTAAAACACACAAATATTTAGCTTATTACTATCTCAATTAATGTATTGATTTTACATAGATCATAATATAACCCTTGTAAATATTTCACAACTGAATGTTTAACTGTTTTTTTTTTTTGTATTTTGTTTTTACTGTGGAGCCTTAGTTTGAACTAATTCGGTAACATGATCCATATAGCAGGATATGGTTTCTCATGTTTACTTCTGGAGGCTCACTTGAGAGTTGCTACAGGCCCTGAGGGGGTAATTAAAATAATATTGGTGTGAATTCCCTAATTTATAAACAGAACTCATTAGTCCCAAAATGTTTATGACAGAAAAGTTATTTTCATGCCACAAAACAGGCTTCCCCTAGTGCTTCAGCCTTATTTCTTCAGGTCTGGCTTCTACTATAGGCCTAAGTGTCTTTTAAGTCAGCAGGGTTTCTGTTGTATTCTGAGAACAGGGAAATGCACCAAAAATAATTATCCATGAGAAGCACTGGCATCTCTGCTGAAAAGACCTATAGAAACCAATGAGTGTTTCTGTTGGTTCCTAATATGTTTGGCTTTTTAATGGGTTGATATCATTGGTTTAAGAGGTGACCCATGTCTGATTCTAAATGCATTTGATGGATTCCTGATGGGATCTAAAGATATTCTACAGGAAACTAGTGGATTCTAATGGAAACAATTAGACCAATTTCCACTAGTATAGTCCTTTTTTAGCAGGGATGCTGGATGTGGTGAATAGAGATTAGATTGGATGCTGGAGTATTCCTTTAACCTATATACATACTTAAATAGATCCTGCACTCTACAGATAAATGTTTTATTAGACATGGCAGAGTTAAACAAGGTAATTTTATCCACTGTCTTATTCTGTTTCATGAGACTTAAATGTAACAGATGAGTGATTTACTGTGCGCTGACAGCAACAAGCCACATTTTAATCACCCCAGGAAACATGTTGCGCCCATAACTCTGCCCTGTGTTCATGTACATGTCACATGTCATGGTCATGTATGGAATCTCCATGGCCCTTCTGCCCTGTTTTCAGCTGGCCAACGACCTTTTGAATATTTAGCTACTTATTATGTAAAGTTCTAGTAATGCGGAAAAGACTGAATATGAATAGCTCTCTGTAAGGGATAATTGTTCTGTGGATTTATTTATCAGGAAATAAGAATGTGTAGAAGAATCTCTCTGGCAGATGGGCTGAAATTGTTGCACATGAGTATGAAGGGTTGGGATAAGATACCATCAGAGAACAGCTGTGTGTGGACTGTATGAGGTTTTTGGAAACAGAAAAGTAAAAGTTTAAAATTGGACTTGCAATTAGGACAAATGCACAGTAAAATAAAGCAAACGCCAGGTGCCCTGCATTACAGTGATTTTTACCACATTAGGCAGGACTAGAAGTGAATCAACTAAAAATTTTATTTATTATTATGATAATCACAATAAACACATAGTCCATTAACAGAAGGTTATGGATGCCAAGAAACATAATATAGAACTCTACTTTTCATTTATAAAATTTCTCAGAATTTCCAAAACTGGAGTTCAAAATTGATTAAAAGTTTTAGAGGGAATGGGACCCCTACGCTGTCAGAAAAAAGGTACGTGCAGGTATGTTTTTCATTCTTCAAGGAACAAAATGTAAAGGTACAACAATATTTGTAATTGTGTAGCTTAAATAAGTTTTCACCCTTTAGCCTTTCATTACTTAATGTTTTAAAAAAGCATGTGGAATATATATTAGAGCAGTGGAATATATTCTGTTCAGTGACGAATCACGCTTCTCTATCTCACTGTCTAATGGTCAAGTCTGGGTTTGGAGAACGTTACCTGCCTGACTGCATTGTGCCAACTGTAAAGTTTGGTAGAGGAGGGATAATGCTATGGGTTTTTTTTCCAGGGGTTGGCCTAGGCCCCTTAGTTCCAGCGAAGGAAAATCTTAATGCTTTAGCATACAAAGACATTTTGGACAATTCTATGCTTCCAACTTTGTGGGAACAGTTTGAGGAAGGCCCTTTTCTGTTCCAGCATGACACAAAGCAATGTCCATAAAGGCATGGCTGGGTGAGTTTGGTGTGTCTGACCTCACTGATGCTCCTCTGGATGAATGGGCAAAAATTCCCACAGACACACTCCAAAATCTTGCAGAAATCTTTCCAGAAGAGTGGAAGGTGTTATAGCTGCAAAGGGCGGACCAACTCCATATTAATGCCTATGGGTTTAAAATGGGATGTCTTAAAAGCTCCTGTGGGTATAATGTGTAGGTGTCTCAATACTTTTGTCCATGTAATTGCATGTATGTGTGAAAACTGCAAAACTGGCTGTTATGATTATAAAATAAATAAATGAAGTCTTTTAACATGTATCTGTCAATCAGATGTTAGAGCCTTAACAATCCAGTTAATAAACCTGCAGAAAGTAAGCAGTATTACAAATAAAGATATTAAGCTATTCCCATTATATCCATTCTTTACAGCTAAAGGTTAGGTATGGGTAAGTGAAGTATGTTTTAGAACAAATTCTTAACTATGAAAAGTCATCATCAAGCAAGACACCTCTTTTTTTAGAATTAGCCAAATACATAATCTAAGGGTAATGCTGGACACGCCTATATTTTGCAAACTGAATTCACCAGTAAAGGGACATTACCAAGCAGACTGCTGGGTCTTTGTTTCATTGCAGGCCAGTGTCACATTCCTGCAGCGTAGTTCATGCACCTTCCTCCCATTGTGCGAAGTAAGTCAGCCATGAGATCACAGCCTGTTTCTGCCAGCGAGGCACATCCACAGCAGGGCAGGCAGGGTCAGGAGCTGAGGTCACTCTTCATTTCTCTCTCTACTGATGGACCGAATCTAACCGCAGCATCCATTTTGCCTCCTATTGATTATAGCTGGAAAGTGGAAAATGTGACTCACACTTACACTAAAGACGTGAGAGTATCTAGGGTGCCAATTGTCTACCTCAAAAAAAGAGACAAATGTGTTACAAATTTTAAAACTTAGTAAACATTAGAATTGCTAAGATGGTTTACACCTTAAGAGCACAACTTGTAATGTCATGTGACATGATTCTAAACAGCAATGTGGAGAAAATTATTTTATTCAATCAACATTAAAAATATTTTTCCGGACAACACAGTGTCTTGCATCATCTGAACAGTTTAAAATATTTAAGACATCTGTCTGTATCTCTCAATAACAGCTTCTTCAGAACTTCAAGTTAACTTCAGTGGTAGTAAAAGACTAAAAATTTATGAACAAGGTTTATCAAATAAATAATTACATAAGTTAATGATAAGCATTTAAAGTTTAAAAATGGACAAAATAACATTTAAAAATGTCTCAAATTTTTGCTCCTAGCAGTAACTTATCAGATAAAAAGCATTCTTGGCAACACACAACATGTTTTGCAGTTGAAGTGTTTCCTTTTGTTCTTAAGACTGTGCACAAATGTTTACGTTGATGTATATTTCAGCATCATAGTACTACGGGATTATAAACATAAAAACATGCAATGGAACATTTAAAAACAAAACATTAAACATGTAAAGATGCGTGTAGATGCTGTTAAGAGTATGTTTACAGGTGACCACTGCAGATAGTGATGGGTCCGTATGGTCCAGTTTGATTAACGCTCAGCTTCTGCACACATGCCAACTCTGCACAGTACACAATAACACATCAGAAATGTTGGGAAAAGAAGGCACAGGCACAGGCACACAAACACATACCCAGGTGTTACTTTACCTAGTATATTGTAGAATAAATGAGCTGCAATACTTCGGTCAGTCTCTGGGGGGAGTAGTGAGTGGAAAGAGACTTTCCCAAAGCGATCAATGTAGGTGTTCAGCATTCTGCGACAGAAATTGAAATGAACAAATTAAGACAGTGGATCAGTAGTGTACTACCAGTAGTGCAGGCAGGGCCATTGCACTGGGGCCCATTGTGTGTGGGGGACTGTGGTGACCAGACACCCTCACATCTTGATTGGACCCTTTAAATCGATATTTATGACTCATTCCATAAAAAGAATGCCATTTTCATCCACAAGATCTCACACAACGTATAAGGGACAGAACTCACTCTGCTAATAAACGCTTTTCAAGATTAAAGATATCAATTCAAAGTTTATCATTAACATGGTATTATTAAAACAGGTATTATTTAATTCAATTGTTGGGGGGGATTTTAATTGTCATTTGAACCCTATGATAGATAAATTTTCTATGGGTACAATTTTACTGTCCTCTCAAGCTAAGGCTCTTAATGCTATATGTGAGGATTTAGATTATGTTGATGTTTAGAGAGCCCAGCATCCTGCAGATAAAGAGTTTACTTTTTTCTCAAACCTTCATAAATGTCACATGAGAATAGATTATTTCTTTATCCCTAGTAGGCGACTGCAATGTGTAATTTCTAGCTCAACTGGTAATATAACCCTATCTGACCATGCACCAGTTTTTTTGAAGGTTGAGCTGCGTGATTTGTTACCACAATCCAGACATTGGAGACTTAACCCCTCAACATTGAATGACCATAAATTTCTAGCGTACTTTACATCAGAATTAGAATCATTTATGTCTTTTAACTCTCCGTCCACTGACAATCCATCCTAGTTATGGGAAACTTTAAAGGCCTTTTCACGAGGGGTCATTATATCTTATACATCACATAGACAACGTAAGAAGCACGAACAACAAAAAATATTAGAAACCAAATTGAAATTAGTAGAAAAGGCTTATATTAAGAATCCATCACCAGCAAGATTGAAAGAAATTACCGCCCTGCGCTAAGCTCTAGATTCCCTTCTGACAAAAGATGCAGAGGTGAAAATAAGATTTGCTAAACAACATTTGTATGAACATGGTGATAAGGCAGGGAGACATCTGGCATACCTTACAAAGAAAAAGGCAGACTCCCAAATCATATTTTCAATTCTTGATGTGCAGGGAAACATATCTCAGGAGGCTAAAATTATTAACAATACTTTAAGGGAATTTTATAAAAGTCTGTATAAGTCCAAATTACCTTCGGATGCCCCAAAATTAATAGATGACTTTTTCTCTTCCCTTAAGCTCCCCACTTTAACAATCAGAAATTGGCTCTCATTTCTCCAATCTCCAAAGAAGAGGTGCTCAGTGCTATTAAGAAACTGCAATATGGTAAAGCCCCTGGCACGGATGGACTTGGTAGTGAGTTTTATAAAGAATTTCAGAATCTCTTGGTTGACCCATTGAATATGTTTAATGACTCTTTTGTCAAGGGTCTTCTGCCTACATCCTTACACGAAGCTAATATATCTCTGATTTTGAAGAAGGGAACCCACCAGAGGACCGCGCCTCCTATAGGCCCATTTCTCTTTTAAATGTAGACTTGAAGCTGCTCTCAAAAATATTAACAGCCCGACTAGAAAGTTTGCTGCCTTATATTATTAAAGAGGATCAGACAGGCTTTATTAAGGGCTGTAATTCCTGTAATAATGTTCGCAGACTTTTAAATTGTATTTTTACTTTTCAGAAAAGGGCTGTAGATGGGATGGTGATTTCATTAGATGCAGAAAAGGTATTTGATAGCATAGAGTGGACATACCTTGTATATACTTTACGTAATTTGGATTAGGTGAAAATTTTATCAAGTGGGTAGAGATTCTTTACAATAACCCTATGGCTGCAGTTCTCACTAATGGTTTATGACCTGATAATTTTAGTATTCAATGAGGCACGAGACAAGGCTGCCCACTGTTGCCTTCCTTGTTCAATTTAGCAACAGAGCCATTAGCTGAAGCAATAAGAACAGATCTTAACATACATGGTTTGAATACATCCAAAAAAGAACATAAAATCACATTATATGCTGATGATATTTTGATTTTCCTCTCTGAACCACACCTAGCCTCATAAGTATTATTTCCAAATTTGGTCTTTTTTCAAGTCCATAGCTATGGGTAGCTTAAAACACATACCACAAAATCCATCACCTTTTCCTTTTCAATGGTCAGAGACAGGCTTTATATACTTAGGACTATTCATAACCCCTAAATTTAATCAGATGTTCAAAACAAACTTTACTCCATTGCAGGATCGTATCAAACTAGATTTGGAGAGATGGCATGCTCTCCCTATCTCTTGGATAGGCCGTATAGCATTGATAAAAATGAATATCCTTCCAAGACTGCTTTACCCTATATGGATGATTCCAGTCCTTTTCCCAAGCAAGTCTCTTAAAACTCTAGATAAGTGGTTCAGCTCCTTTATATGGGCTAAGAAGAGGCCACAACTGAAAATGGCAGTTTTACGTCTTCCGGACATGAGAGGGGGTTTTCACTTCCTGGATATTAAAAAATATCAGCTATGTGCTCACTTACGTTTTATATTTGATTGGATATATGAAGACAACTCTTCTTTGTGGTTTGATATCGAAAATTCACAAACAAAATATCCCTTACGAAACTTGATATTTCTTAGAAACTTTGAGTCAGTAAGAAGCTCCTGTGAGAATCCCATTGTAATTAACACTGTTAAAGCATGGAGAATTATTATGCATCTGGAAGGTAGATCTAAGCTGACTTCTGTTTATACTCCTATATGTGATAATCCTTTCTTCCGGGTGTTACAGATTCTCATTTCCGTTTTTGGGCATCAAGGGGTCTTTCTCGCCTGAGGGATTTATTTGAAGGGTCCACACTGATGTCATTTAGTCAGACATCTGATAAGTATGTCATTCATAAACATGACATCTTTCGTTTTTTTTCAGATAAGGGACTTTGTAAGAAAGGACACAACGCTTCACCTAGATATGCTACCCTCTCAGATAGAGAGGCAGCTTTTTCTGCCCAAACAGAATAGATCTACTAGCTTCTTTTATAATATATTAAGAGAATATCCCAATGCTAACACTCATTATTTGAGGATGTTTGGGATTGATATAGAGATAGAGGAGGATGTGTGGAACAAGGTTTGGAAGAATGCAAACTCTATCAGTATATGTAATAAAGCAAAAGCTATCCAGTTTAAAATCTTACACAGAGTGCATATATCTCCAAGTCACCGCAGTAAATTTAAAGAGGGTTTTTCTCCTATGTGTCCTAAATGTAAAGTGGAGGTAGGTAGCCTCACCCATTGTCTGTGGACTTGTTACAGAATTCAAAAATTGTGCGGGGATATCGCACAGGAACTGTACAAGATTTTCGGAACCGATGTAAGGATGGACCTATTGTGTTTATTGCTTGGGTTCGCAAATAATTATATTTCCGACAAGTTTAAGAAAAAACTCTGCAATGTTTTAACATTCTGTGCAAGGAAACGTATTTTATTACAATGGATAACAGATAAAATACCCTCTATAGCAACCTGGCACAGAGTTGTTTTGGAACATGTATCTCTAGATTATTTGACACACCTGTTACATTCAAAAACAAACGTCTTCTACGATATTTGGGAACCTTTTCTGCTGTATATTGGGTCAGATCTCAAGTATTCTGGTGAGAGCACCTGTATAGTTTACTGTGCCATTTTGATATGTTGGTCAGCATAAATATTTGTTTATGTAAGCTGGGGGTTGTTGTTTTTTTTTTTTTGTTATGTGTGTATGGTGTATGCTTGTTGATAAAAATTTAATAAACAATATTTAAAAAAAAACAAAACAAAACAAAACAAAAAAAAAACAGGTATTATTTGAGTGGTGGGCATTCTCAGCACTGCAGTGACACTGACATGGTGGTGGTGTGTAAGTGTGTGTTGTGCTGGTACGAGTGAATCGGACACACCAGTACTGCTGGAGTTTTTAAAACAGTTTCTTCTTACAGCCTTACCTATTAGGCACACCACCTTGTAGATGTAAAGACAACAGCTCATCTGTTGCTGCAGTTTGTGTTAGTCATCCTCTAGTCCTTCAACAATGGTCACAGGCTGTTAAACAACTAAAATTAGAAGGTCTAAGCGTGCTAAAAGAGTGTGGCAAACAGTTTTGCATGAAATATTCCACCTCAGCACTTCAGTACTCTTGGATTGGACTTTTCAGTGTTGTCACAAATAAGTAAGTAAATAAGTAAGTAAGTAAGTAAGTAAGTAAATAAATAAATAAATAAATAAATAGGTCAGAAAATAAAATGATTACTTATGTGGAAAAATCTGTTTTATGGTGAAAGCAATATGTAATTGGAACCATGGAGGACAATAAAGCATGATTTCTTGGCATTAAAAAAATCAACTTAGCATGTGAATTTGGCACCAGTCTCACGGAATGACTCTTACGCGATTTTATCCATGACTTATGGGTAGCTACAATAACGTAATAATAATAATATTTGAACCATTAGCTTACATTTTAACACAAACTTGACATGGTAATAGTGAGCACACAAGCAACTTATACTGTGATTTCTATCATTTTCATATGGGTGGCCCATACATTTTTAGAAGTGAAGCACCACACGGACCTTCCTTCCAATCGTCGTTCCGACCCTCCCTCCCTCACCCTTAGCAGGCTGAAGATTCTCTACAAAGCCTCGCCATTAGCATTCATAGGTCCCTCATAAGAGCAGCGCTTCGCAACAATGATATGGTTTTTGCACTGTGGCCAATAACATTCTAGTTGCACTGAAGTGGGTATTTAATCAATATATTAGGACTATATTAATCCACATTTAGGAGGATTACTTGAGTAGGCTGTGTGGAGTGATCTCCCTCGTTTCTGCCTCTCCCTGTGGCAGCTCCACCCTGCTCCTCTGATATCGCCTCCATATGGACAGTAGCTTCATCTTGAGGAGACCTACAAACAAAAAATATGATTTTCTGTCTTCATTCTTCATGATGTATCTCTGTATTCAAGTATGGTAACTTGAATAGGTTCTGATGCCACTGCTCTGAAACTGGTTTCATTTCCCACATTACTTTCTTCATACATCATTGTCTGTGAGCTATGAAATGTTATTGTCTTGCTATTTTTTTTTACCATCTGCTAGTGGGAGTGATGAGATCACTCTGAGCCCTGTCTCCTTTTGAAACATCCAGTGCCACATCGGAGGCAGCTACAACAACCAGAAGACACACACACACACACACACACACACACACACGCACACACACACACACACACACACACAATCATATAATGCATTCACCCCATGGAGTTCTTCTTAATTCATTTTGTATTTTAAGGAGAATTCCTTTTTTTTTGCATTTTTTATTAAATGGCTAAAATGTAAAAAGTCATTCAGAGTGGTTTGATGTGAAATGAGCTATGTTCTAGAGTTACTTACAGTCAGAATTTGTACAGTAGTGAAAAGTGTTTAATGTCTCTAAAAGTTGCCTCAGAAGGTTATTAAAATAAAAGATAAACATAACTTGATGCTTGAAAAAATGTTTTCAGGAAAAAATTTGGCCTAAAACATAATTTTTAAATTCCATTCACAGCAGCAAGATATATGCAGGGCATTGTAAAGCAAAATAGTACTCAAATAAGACTAATTTTTTCTAATGTACCAGTATTTTACCATCATCAACATCAGCTATAAAACAGGACATATGTGTAGGTGCACTGGTCTTTCTGGATAGTCAATAAAATGGATATATTTGCATTGTAGAAGTTGTGACCCCTGGTTCCTTTCACCACCACTGTAAGGAAATCTCAGATAATAAGTTTCTCCACAATTAATCGTTTCTAATCAAACCACTCCGAATGACTTTCAATGTCAACAACTGAGCTATGCTAGACATTTGAAAAATCATTGGAATTTATTTTCAAGGCATATTCTATTGGTATTAATCCAATTTCCAAATTTCAAACGCAATGACTTTAAAACATTTAGTCATATCCAGTAAATTTGAGCAAATATGAGCAGATGTTGATGTTGACTTTTTCAGTGCAGATTTTGAGAAAAACTGCTGAGACCAAGCTAGCTGACAAGCTAGGCTTCTTACACCGAAAGATGAAGTTTAAAACTTTCAGATGGAATAATGGACGCTGCACATAATTGCTTGCTGCATGTTAAAGATCAATTTAACCACAAACAGTGCCAATAATTACACACTAACATCCATAATTAGGTACTAAAAATGACAAAATAATGATTGTTGCTTTTCCCACCATTTTTCATCATTGATTGCAGTTTGTGGTATCTGACCTGAGATTTTAGAGAAGAGCAGGCCAGCCTCCCCAGATTCTCTCAGCACCTGAACAAGAAAAGACAGTATGACAAAGATAATTTTGCTCCATAAATACAAAGTACTTTTAGGCAATATTATGTAATGTTAACATTATTATTAACGTTAATAATTTATTTGTTTGTCTTATGTTATTAATTTATTTTGCCAGCTGTTCCTTCTTAAATAGTTTAAGTTTTTCACAGGCTTTTAAAATTGTGGCAACTGTTCATAAACATCAGAGAGACTAAATATTGTGATACATATTGTGTATTGTGAAACTCATGTTAGTTTTTTCTATATTGCCAAACCTTAACACATTATTAAGGTATATAAAAGGTAAACACTGTCCTTAAATGCAAAACAGAGTTAGAAATGCCCAGTTAGCTGGTAAGATCTCGCTAGAGCTTCAAGTTTAAGTCAGATTACCAGATGGGTATTTTTAATTGAGCACTTATAACTACTAGAAGCCTCTCACCTCCATACTGGAGTCTCTCTTCCTCCACTCTCCCTCTTTTTCCTCCCCCCTTTCTCTCTCTATCTCGGACAGCTCGCTGTCCTCCTGTGGGCGATGTCTCTTGGTGGGGTCGGGGAGGGTGGTGGAGACACAGCACTGTTTCCATAGTGACTGGAGGTCGTGGTGGAGAAACACTGCAGCAGAATTTGCATCAGCAGAGGTGGTATAATTTTTACAAATGTGTTAAATTTAATGATAGCACTTTCTGTGGTTTCCTGTGATTTCTGGGTTAAAGTTTCAGCACAGTTGATGGAAGCTCAGTCACCTGAGACCTCAGAGATTACAGAGTTTGATCCCAGCTGATAATTGCTGCCATTGTGCCTTTTAAGTTGCTCCAGGGGGATTCCCCTTGTAGCTGGCAAAGGTAAGTCACATTTGGACAAAATGTTAAGTTTAGCTAAAGTAAAAGCCTAATGGATAAAATATTCTTGGAAAGCAAGAATTTTATCACCCTGCACATGGGAGACTGGAGACTGGAACATCACTGCAATAAGACAAATAGACGTGGGCTGCTGAGTGATACATACATGGACACCCGTAGGTGGACCTGAACTGAGGCAACTAACACGTCAGCGGTGTGGTATTATTTCACGTTTGCACAGTAGTGACAAATGCTCATTGCTAAATCTATAATAATGTAATAATGCCAGTATTTTAAAGGGAGACAACAGTAAAGGGTAATATACTGGTTGAATTTTTTCTTGAAGTATTAGTTTTGTCATTACTTTGTTCCAGTATGCCACAAATAAACTCAGATAAGGCAAAACAAGCTAACATTAGTCCCTTTACCTGAATGGCATAATCAGGGATCTTTTTGTAATCCCTCATCTCTTGTATTCTAGATTGTTATTGAGAATGCAAATATTTGAGATATATATGCGAGGATTAGTCGGTCTCCAGGGGTAATGACATCCTTTAGCCTAGGGTTAGCCTTTAATATAACCCGCTATCTGTGTCCACCATCTGCGGTGCTGCCTCTGTCGGTTATCTTTCCAGGCCCAGAGAACCTGCTGTGTACTGCTGTGTACACTACCATAGCATTATCTACATAATGTTCAATTCTGTTTTCACTACTAAAAAAATAAATCCAACAAGTGAATGACATTCATTCAAATTTAGTGTGTTGAATTTGTGACACAAAACCCATAAATATTTAAAAAATGGAATTGCGTAAGTATCAGGATCAGGCACCTGTTGAGTAGTTACGTGAGATAGAGTTACTATCAGCATCAGTACTCGGTATCGGAAGGCAAAAGGTGGTATCGGTGCATCCTTATACAATATGTAATACAGCTCCCTGCTTTTACAGCTAAAGAAACAGAAGGTTAAAAATGTTTCTAGCTTAATAGGTAAGGTAGCCAGTCAGCAGCAAAATCGAAATGAAGAACATGATGTGGTACTTGCACTAGTACTAATGAAATTTCAAATACCTTATCACACAGTGCAAATACACATGGAAAATGACAATTAATATAACATTTTGACACTTTTAAGGAATAGAAAGCTTCATTTCATATACAGGAATATACTGTTATTTCATTAATTTATGTTTTTCATTTGGATTCTGCTACTGATATGCAGGGACCACTGAAGCATATTTTGAAGGTCTGCTAGAAGCACTGTGTGAGTAACAAAGCAAATATATCAAGGCTTACAGTTACAAGGCGAACTGAAGACATATGATGATGGGATCTTGAAGGTTGGCAGAACTTGTATCAGTACATCAGACTATAATAGAGGAGGAGAGATAAACAGAAGACAAGAAATAAATTAATTGTCAAAAAGGACGTTTTAAGTCAGCAGTTTAATATATATAAAAATGTAATTAATTAATCTAACATTTCTTCAAATTTGTAATAGGCTAACTAATCATGCCTACAATGTAATCCATAACTATAACTAATTGGGGAGTGACAATATTTGTTGTTTTGGCTCTGTACTCTAACCATCTGAATTTGAATTGAAACAATTCCTGTGACTATCGGGAATTCATTCAAAGCTATGTATATCACATGTATACCTGCCTTCATGACCCAATTAAAGCACTAGCAGTGTGAAAACCAACAATTTGGTATGATAAACAAGAACACACTGGTGAACTTAAAGTAAACTATTGTAGTGTATGACTGACAAAAATTTTAAAGGAAAACTCCCTTTTATTGAACATATCGAGACTTCTTGGTTGAACATATCGAGACTTCTTGGGACTTCTTGGAATGCCCTCATTTACCACAAGAAAAGAAACTGCTAACTGAACAAAATCTCATGGACTGATGCAATATAGATTAAGTAGTACCAGAGTGAAAGAATGAGTCAAAAGTGAAATGTTCTTGACTGGCCAAGTCAATTACCACACTGGGACCACACTAAACAAGTGTGAACTGAAAATGGCCATTACATGCCTGTTATTGATGCCTATCAGTTCCAGAACAACAGAAACTGTGTCATTGTCCCTTTTTTACTAATCCCTCTATATAACATATACAATACCAGTCCAAAAGTATGTGGACACCCCTTTTAATTACTGAGTTTGGCAATTACAGCCTCACTCGTTGCTAACAGGTACATAAAATCAAGCACACAACTCCTCAGACAAACACTGGTTGTAGGTGTCGTACTAACTTTCAATGCAGCACTTGCAGTCTGGCACATTACATTCAGGGGTCAAGTCTCAAGCCAGAAAAGGTTGATATTCTGGTCTTCTTGGACATTTAAATTTTAGTCCCAATATGTGTCAGAAAAATCACATATCACAAATTACAAATTAGATATTTCCGAAATCATTCAGCCCTAATGGTTGTGTCATTTGGGTGCCCACATACTTTTGGCCATGTAGTGTACATACAGCATACCAGTAACTGAGTCTCAGCCAATGGATTATTGATTTGTTCTCGCATTGCTTCCTGGGAGATCTGTGTGTGCTGATCAGCAAAGATCAGTTGCCGTTTGCGACTTCGTCTTTCAGGAGGAATCCTCTCTTCAGCCATAGGAATCTGAGAAATAGGGAAAACAAATGAAGAAATGTACATATGAATGTCTGAAATACCTCTGATGCTTTGCTGATGAATGTGTGCTGATGTCACTGCCTTTATGTGTCTTTCATGTTTCAGAAAAATCAAAACTTGTGTTATGCAACGATAGCCTGCATAACATAGACACACATATAACATAACCACACACACACACACACACACACACACACACACACACACACCCACCTCACTACTACAGTGCTCTGTCTCTTTTTCCTGTTCTAGATCCCTCTCACTGGCCTCTGTAGTAGCTAGTATGGTTGCGGGTGGAGGGGTCATCTCCGTGGCAACCATTTGCAGGGCGACATCCAGTGGTTGCCTAGTGTCCTCGATGATCCAAGACTTGTCCTCAGCCGATATATCCTTCAGTCTGGATAAACACAGTGGCAGAGAGAGCATCAACATGATTTACCATTTACACTGCAAAAACTGATATATTAGAAAGTGAAAACATCTTAAACATAGTTAATATATCTAATATTTCTCATTATATTATAACATTGTTGTAAGAATATTTTAAGTTTATTCAACCTGTTTCTATACATTTTTTGCTTGTTTTAAGTACTTTTAAATAAAGTGTCATTCCTTTGGCATATCATTTTACTTGTTTGGAGAAATAATAAAGATAAATAATTCAAAATACTTACATTACTCTGCCAAATGGAACACGTTCATAAGATAAAATTACTTAAAACAATCTTTAAAAATCTTACAATTTGCTTACAATAATTTTAGAATCAGAAATATTAGATATTTTGACTAAATTTAGAATGTTTTTGCTTGCTAAGATTTCATTTTCTGTTGTGTAGGACAGTTGTAATAAGATCCAGAGCAGGGACATCATTAACTGTCCTAGGTTTGATTGTTCATGATGCCAACTAGCAAACCAAGCAAAAAATGTTTGGACCCAAGATGAAGCATTTTCTTTTGTTATAAAACAACACAGATTTAACCTTAGGCAGGAATTTTCCTAGGACTGCTTCATAAACTGCATAACAAATAATAGCTCACTATTCTACTATCCAAACTGTTAACAATTTAGTTTTAGAGACAGATTAAACAAGCTAATGATATCTTTTTCATCTTTTTCAGCTACTGAACCTGCATGTTCTAAAGTATCAATTATATCTAGAACACAAGCCTCAAGTATGGTTTTGTATGTGTAATGACTTTATAACAAAAGGTAACTACTCTTCATCTACATATACTACTCACTGTTCTAAGGAGACCATGGCAACCTCTAACTCTCTTGATCTCTCTCCTTCTGCTGCCCTCTCTCTCTCCTTATCCTCCACTTCTGTTAGAGAAATAAGAGAAAGAAAAACCCATCCACCCATTCCTTAATGTGTCCATTCATTTCATTGGTCTGTCGACCTCACCTCCAAGGAGGAACTGATCCTGTTGCTTCATAAGCAGGTCGATCTCCTGGGCTGTAGCCTGAGGTAACTCTGCTCCTCCAAACTAAAGATTGAGGGAAGAAAGTGGAAAACAACATACAAGAGAGAAGAAACGTGAGACCTGGTGACGCATGTGGGTGAGAAAATTTCAAATATAGACTACGATCTCTACTGTAGGGTGGCCATGACTCAAAGTAATGTAGGCACTAACGTAGGCAGATAACCCGAGTTTTCACATTTATTCATGCTCACATTTTCTTGCACATGGCTAAGCTGTGGATGACTTTAACTTCACGAATGGATTTTGCGTGGAGAAATGCACCAGAAATGAGGTCATAGTTGAAGCGTGGGCAAAAAGTATGCAAATAAAAAAATATAAAGAAGGCTGAAATCAATGTAGTAAGAATTGTTGTAAAGCAGTAGTGTACCTCAGCAGTGAGGATAGTTACTGGCTCCCTGTCTTTGATGGTAATTGCTTCAGGAGAGGCAGTGAGGCCTTGAGAGAGAGAGAGAGAGAGAGAAAGAGAGAGAGAGAGAGAGAGTGCTGAACTGACGTTCAAATTACAGTTAATATGCAGTAATATTATTAGAGATGCATCAGTGTGGGAATTGTGGGCTGATGCCAAAAACATTTCATGTACATATCTGATGATGCTGATGCCAATGCTTAAAATGAAGAAAAGTGACTTCATAAACCTGGATTAGCCTAATGAAGACATTTATCTTTTTTTAGAGTTACAAATGCAGTAAAATTCATGAAATGCAGATATTTTGGCACAGCAGCCCACTGTCACCTAAACTTTCTGTTCTTTTGGAGTACAATAAATTTGTCATGACTAAATATAACAACAATATGTAAACATAACAATGCGCAGAAGAAAACAGCAACAGAGATAAGAAACAAAAGTAAATTAATCAATACCAGTAATTTTCCTCATCCTCTTTTAATTTCTTACCTATGGGTGCAGTGCTTTTCTTACTAGTCTCCAGAAGGCGGTCTGGAGATGAAGCAATCATGAACTGCCAAGGCTGGAAGTAAGCAATAAATCCATTCAGGGTCAAAGCTCACACTAAGGACTTCCATAGAGATTATTTGTGTGTGTACTTGAATCACTCGTAAAACCCTCTTGGTGCTGAATGGGGAAAATATGTGTAGCACAAAAGTAACATTTTTTGGCCATGACCACATAAATAAGAACTTTGCATCTATTTGTATGAATATTGCATACTTCTAACAGTAAGAACGCTGCCTGAAACAACCAGCGTGTGTGTTTATTAAGTACACATACACTGTATGGCCAAACGGATGTGGACAACTGACCATCACACCTACATGAGCTTAATGGACCATTCAGAAACCAAGGGCATTAATATAGAGTTAATGTGACTATAACATCCTACCCTTACCTGGGAATTTTGGAGTATGTGTGTGTCAAAAGAGCATTTGTGGGTTAAGGTAGTGATTTTGACAAGAAGGCCTGGCTAACAATCAATGTTCCAATTAATCTCAAAGGTCTTTAGTGGGGTTGAGGTCAGGACTCTTTGCAGGCCACTGGAGTTTCTGCACAACAAACTTGCCAAACCATGTCTTTATAGGCCTTCGCTTTGGGCACAGAGGCACAGTCATGCGGGAACAGGAAAGGGTTTTTCCAAAACTGTTGCCACAAAGCTGGAAGCATATAACTGTCTTTATATGCTGTAGCATTAACATTACCCTTCACTGGAATTAAGGGGCCAAGCTCAAACCCTGAAAAACAGCCCCAGCCCATTAATCCCTCTGCCACCAAAATGTTAGCACAATGACGAACCCAGATTCGTCCATCAGACTGCCAGATTCATTACTCCATAGAACATGTTTCCACTGCTCCAGAGTCCAGTGGCAGTGTGCTTGATACCACTCCAGCTGATGCTTGGCATTGCGCATTGTGATCTTAGGTTTGTGCGCAGCTGCTTGGCCATGGAAACCTATTTCATGGACCTCCTGAGGCAGAGTTCTGTTTTGCTTCCAGAAGCAATTTTGAACTCTCTAGCAAGTGATGCAACAAAGCATGTTTTTACTTGCTACACGATCCAGCAACTCTGCTCTGTGAGTTTGCATGGTCTACTGCTTTGTGGCCGAGCTGATGTTGCTCGTAGACGCCTCCATTTCACAGGAATAGCCCTTACAGTTGACTGGGGCAGATCTAGCAGGGCAGAAATTTCACAAACTTGTGACAAAGGTGGCATCCTATGACACTGTCATAGGCTATGTTTAAAGTCAATTAACTCTGCAATACGACCCATTCTAACTGCCAATGTTTTTCTATGGATATTTTAAGGCTATGTGCTTGATTTTATGCAGCTACTAACAATGTGTGCGGTTGAAACACCTGAACTAGGGGGGTGTCCACATACTTTTGGCCATATAATGTTCCTTGGCTTGTAACTACAAACTTTGGCCATTTGATCAGGTGCACCTACCATACAGGTGGACTATAAAGGTTTACAATTACATAACGTAGCCTATCTGCTGCACAATTTACAAGTGTGTACTGTCCATTATTAGAAAGGGACCAAAATAGGACCATTGCTGACCAGATATTATTTGGGTGGTGGAACATTCTCAGCTGTGACACTGACATGGTAGCGATATATTAGTGGGGGTTGCACTGGTACAAGTTTATCAGGCACAGCAATGTGGTCAGTGTTATTTCCAAACCTGTGGTAGCTGAGAGGGACTAGACAGCTCACACTCAGCTCCCATTTTCCCAAAGAACGGTGCCAGGGCTCCCTCTGCCTCCTCCAGCAGGAACAGCGAGTCAGGGAGGTTCAGAGCCAACCTGTAAGCCACCTCAGTATGCTTATTGTAGTAGTTACACAGTATCATAACATTATCTGCAGTATAAGTGCAAGCCTTGTAAGTCAATAGTATGTGTCTGTCAAGGTAAACTACATTTATGAATTGTGAAGTAACTGACAGGTCTTTGAGTCTGACCTGTCTGGCTCCTGCATGTCAATCCGTGAGTGTTTTTCTGAGCGTAGTAAGTGCTCAATGGTCTGCTGGACTTCCTCTTTAAGAAGATGGATCAGGTGTTACCCAAAAATTTCATTTCATCAATCACATTAATGTTACAAAGAGGCAATCAACACTAAACTTGATATTTTAAACATGTTCAAATACATGCTCACTGGAACATTTTGTTAATATTTTGTTATTAAGTGATTTCCCCAACAATGCTGGTGAAACTATGGGTTCCTCCAAGAAAATTTTATTTTGCTGCATCTGTAACTCTAGTAGCAGGTGCTTTGCTCTTTGCACCAAGAATAAAACCTCATCTGAGAGATGACACTTTCCATTGTTTTGCGGTAAATCTGTAGGTTGTGTTGTTTTACAACTTTCTCAGACATTGCTAAATATCCTTCCCTTGCTTCATCACCCACTAAACACAACCTCTGCACACATATTCGCAATCCATGCCTAGTGTGTATTTTTCAAATATGCTGATCGGCCGTAGACCAGCAAAAATTGCAGGTAGACATACCCATTAATATCCTCATTATATGTTGTTCCACTTACAAACCAAGTCAAATCAGTCTATTCATATTATGTGTAAGCTTTTCACTGTATGCTTCAATCTTTTCCCATTTCATTCAAATTTTTCTAGTCTGGCTAGTTGACTAGTGACTTCCTCTGTGAAGTGTTGAAGAACCCAAAATGTTCAGGTCATTATGATAATCCCTAAAACTGCCTAGGACAGGGCTGAGCTATAATTTGAAACTACTGTTGATTACTAAACAATGGTGAAACATTTCTTGCTTAAACAATAAATACCACCCTTTCCATCCAATTAAGCTGCATTTGAGGGGGTATGGGAAAGATAAACAGTAAAGGTTGAGGTATATTTCTAATCTTTCTCAAAATGACAAACACATTTAATTTCAGATTCATGTAGATACTCTCTCTATTAAGACTACTTGTATGTTCCACACATTGATCTCTAAGTGCAGTAGTGCACATGGAGTGGCTCTTGCAATTATGTAAATCATTTTCTAGGTGTAAGGAGTTAGAAAAGCTATTTTTGTGTCTCTGTCAATGCTGCTGCCAAAACACTATTTATATGGACAACAACAAATAAACCAAAGCCCTTGCAGCACATTTTGTAAAGTGTGGGTCACTGATCAATAAGTGCTAATGGATGTGTGGTGAGATAATGAGTATTGGACTGTCTTTGTTTAAAGCAGGATGGAAAGAACATAACTATTAAAAACACAGTCTGTAAATGCCATACATTTTAAACAGTAGGTGCTGCAGTGAAATTATGTGTTAAAGATGAGAATAGGCTTTGTTTGGTTACACAATATGGATAAAATGTATAGTGGATACACCTTGTAACATATTAAACACATACTGATTAACCAGTGATGTGACATTGTTAAAGACTGGCCTGCATTATTTTGACCAAGTTTTTTAATAGCCAATCAAAACAACCTCAGAAACCCTCTGGACTTATTATCATCAAAATAATTACTACACATAGCAAAAAAATCTCTGCAGTTGGTTAAACACTCATTTGTATATTGCAGCCTCCTGTGGTCAGTTTTTCAAAGGCAAATATCAATATAATGATTAAAAACAAACAATACATTGTGCAGCCCTACAGTCTGGCCTGACAGATATATTTAGATAGAAGCAGAACACACTGCAGGGCTGTCTAGTAAACTAAAAAAAATCACCAGTGTTAAATGAACTCCTACAGATTTACACCAAATTAAGTTCAAATATTTGAGGATATGAGAATCTTACCCAGCAAGAAGGCACACTGTCGGTGAAAGACAATGACCACTCCATACTGCAGCTGAGAGGAGAGATATAGAGAGAATCGAGGGCGTGGCAGGCTTGGGTGAAGAGGTGGAACCTGGACTTTCACATAGTCAATTATATCCTCACTGTACAAACACACACACAAAAAATACAGCTTTTAATTCCACTATATTTTTTAATTGTTTCATCAAAACAGATATGGTAAAAGTTGTGGTCTGCTCATATACTAGAGACCTAGATAGCTGATGATGACATACTATGCACAATATATCAGAATCATTTTGGTATTAGTAAAAAAAAAAAATGATGTTTAGAATTGACTGATGTTCCAAATAAATACACAAAATTAAATTATGTATTTATTGTACTTTTGAAGAACAAAACGTTTAGGCAAGGCAAGGTTACTATACTGAAATGCCTGCATTTTATAAAATCTACTGTATTTGTAATCCTATCGAAGTAAATGTTATATTTCCCTGTACATTTTATAAATGCTGATGTATCATCATTGGCAGATGTGTACATGAAAAATATGACAAATGGTAAAATAGACTGTGTTAAAAGCATATTCATTGTTTACCCTTGGTAGATTGGTGGCTCATGATTGCCCAATCGCTTTAAACCTATAAACCTATAATGCTTGAACATGAAACTAGTGTTTTCATTTACAGCAAAAGATTAGAATTTACGTGGTGAAGCACAATGTCTTGTGCAGAGATGTTCAAGAGTTGTATATGTAGTTGAGTGGGAAATAAAAAAAACCTGGAGCAGAGTGGGAGCGGAATGATTATAGACTGCTTTTAGCAGGGAGTGAAAATTGCTGCCGTTCCACTTTACTCCCATACTCTGGTTCATGCTGATTTGTTGCTGCAAGAATGGTGCAGAGTGCCTAGGAAGAGAGCAAGATGTTGTTCTTCTATGTAATGGGCTCATTTGCCTTTTCTGTAGAAACCACTGTCAATGATCAAACTAAGCATCAGTGTGCATCCTAGCAGAGAAAAGTGGGAGGGGAGGCTGCAGGATTTATGCTATATACACACCCACACTCAAATGACTGGACTGTAATTTTTTCTGCGGTTGCGGATAAATTCTAGAGATTGCGTTTTTTTTGGCTTATTTTGTGCTTAAAAACCAAATCAAAAATTTGATGCGTGTAAATATGTGCTATTATACCCCTCGTATTTTACCTATTGATCCCACCATCACCCATGGCTGGGAGCACAAGAGAGTATTATTGACCTCACTTTCTTTGGCTGGATAGGATGGCCATTACTCTCCTCCCATCATTCAGTGCAATACTGAATAATACTGGGCAATATGAAAAAAAAAGCCAAAAAATAAATAAATAAACAATAAAAATAATAAAGGACAAAATAAATGCACCTATTGCACCTTCAGCTGAGTCATTCAGGTATCTTAAAAATTCATCAAAATCAAAATTGTACCAGTTATGTAGGTCTCTACAAGTACACATCATTATTTATGGCTCAACTCAACATCAAAACATCTTTACAGCATACTGTAGTTACCATGTTTTCCCAATGTTGACCTTCAGAAACTCCCTTCTTGTTATCCTGATACCTTTTGTGGCTGCCAACCTGTCAATGTTAACAGTAAGTTATATAACCTACATACATTAACTTTCACTTAATGAAGTATACACAGTAACAAAATGGACTATGCAAAGAAATGTTTTTTTTTTCCTGTTAATCCTGAAATGAGTAATCAGTGAAATGCCATTAGCCAACTTTAGGTAAACATAGCTCAAGTTATCCATAGCTAATTCATTCAGATAACCCACACTCAATAGCTTAGGTTAGGTTACGTCATGTAGCTAACCTAGCTAACCTAGAGCATGTATGTCCAAAATGTTTAAGTGTATTTAAATGTACTATTATTATGATTATGATTATTATGATAATAATAATAATAATAATTATTATTATTAGCCAAAAGTCTTACCAGATTGTAGAGAAACAGCCAGTATGACGCTGAAGAACGTTTGGGTAGTAAAACATTTTAGCTACGCTTCCTATCTAAAGTAAACTCAGAGGTGATCTGCGTTGTCTTGGTCTAGGTCTATTGCACAACTCTCAGTGCTAATAAAATTTATATTGGGATGAGAAAATCTGGATAATTTTATGCAATTGATTCAACTATATATAGATATGATTTTATGTCTCAAAACGCCTTCAGGCTTTTTGGCGCTTTCTGCTAAAATTTGAAAATTGAACGTCTTGTCAGTTCATCCAATCCATGCTCAGATCGTGCTGAACGACCAATCAGGCTGCTGCTCTCAATCTATAGCCGAACAACGCTGTGAGGGATTGTGGTAGGAAGGAAAGTGTGGGTTTATTTTGGACATTTCAGACTATACTTATTATAAGTGTGATACTGTATTGTTAGACACAATCTGGCTAATTCACTGAACCTTCTTCAAGTTTCTTGAAAGAAAGGTAGAAGGTTACAGTCTATTTACTCCAATAAATCTAAACCACTGAGCAGCCACGCTCTAGCAATAATGAGAGGCCATGTTCATACTTTTTATATTTTATATTTTGTCTTTTTCTATGGTTTAAAATTGAATAACTCTAACGTTTGCAAAAGACAGCCTGTAACGGAAAAATGTGTAACTCTATGGACTGTTCACATTTTCCAGCGGTCAGTCAGTCGGCGCTGTGGCTCCGCCCCATTAGCACAAATCTTACACGCTGTCAGGAGGATGGCCAATCAGAACGCCAGGAAGTGCCGAGGGAGTTCTAACAGCGGCGCTGACGTGACGTCACTGAATTTTTTATTCGAAGTGGCGAGTTTCGTTTGACGCCACGCCTCTGCGTGAAGAATGTCAGAGTCAGATTGAAGCAAGTTGAAGGACTACGCCTTGTGCTCTTGGCATAATTTAGCACGAATACAAGTAGAAATGGCTTATCATAACCAGTACCGACCTCCGCACTATAACAGCCCGCCGGACCAAGCGTTTCTGTGGAATATATTTCAAAGGTAAGTGAAAACAGCGCTACGCACTATTCCGCATTCGAAACACTAAACCCACCACAGTCTCAACTAACGTTACTGCGGGTCCTAGCATGGTGAGCACAGGGCAAAGCAGAGCTTTTCCAAGTTGTTATGAACGAGTAAGATTTCAGCTGGGAAGAGTACAGCGCACAAATATCTAACACAAAACTTTGACATTGTCATGAGTTCTCAGTAATTATGAATTACGCCGTAGTTCGGCTGGAGAAATCGGTTTGCGTGAGTTGCTCAGCGCCGTTCTCTTTTTAACGGCGTTTCCTGTTTTGCCTATCGCCTACACATCAGCCTCAGCTGCGTGGACTGAATGCCCACAGCACGAATAGTTTTAGTAGGCTATGCAGGGTTATAAAATTGCTGTATTCAAGCAACACTTTTCATTTTTTTTTGTCTAACGCTCATGATTCTTAGTTTCTGATATAGGTAAGTGTGACTGGTTATTAACTACCCAGCTAAGTTGCCGCTTGTGGTAGTAATGAATTATGTAATACTGCAGAGGGTTGACTGCTGCTTTCTCACATTAAAACTGCCGTGGGCTCTGAAGCAAGCAAGCTAGCACGCACGTTTGTGCTGAAAGAAGCAAACGCAGAGCTGAAGCAGTCAACGTAGCCATAAACATTGAGACTCTGTTGGCCTCGGGAATTCCGTGGAGTGATGACATAGCAAGCAAGTGGGGATTTTTTTGTCCTTGATCATGTGAACTAAGGAGAGTAAAGATCCTACTTAGTGAGTCACACTCAGGTCTTTTCTTGACGCTGTGACACGAATGAGTCTTAAAAGTGGCCCCTATGGGTTCTACCTGTGAGAATATTTCCACAACAAACTGGAATATGAATGTTTATGCCTTTGACAATGCAAAGAGGGGTACCGTTTTACATTTTTGTGCTAGGTTAGCGCTCCCTGTTTATATAAAATTGTAAAAGAGCTCCGAATTAGATTTCTTGTCGGGTTCATCCTATTATGTAACCTATGAACTTTAACTTTTTAGACTATGACGTTTGTAAGCTATTCACTCTCCAGCTGCTGTTGACTATGCTGTTGAATATGAGCTAATGGAGACATTTATTTTGGCAAGTTACAGCCTGATTGCAGCAGTGGAAAACAGAAGTCATGTGGGGAAAGTTTGAAGTAGAACATAGTCTGTGTTCACCTGGATTCTAGGAAGCAGGAACGGGAACTTATGCGGAACAGATGGTGTTACCTGGGGGGAGGAAAGACGTTCTTATTCTCTAACAAAAAAATCCTACCCAACAAAAAAATATCCATCAAATTTTGACTGGTCACTAGGCAGATGCTGTAAGAGATGGTGGGAGAAACAGATTCATTTTCAGTTATCCTGTTGAGTGATCCAAATGTCCTTGAAAATCCAGTTTCCTTGGATTGGCATAGGTGAATGGGAGTCATGTGTTTAAAAATTGGTGGTTATAGGGACAGGGAACACCCTTCTATGGCAAACAAACCAACAAGGTGTTCCATTCATTCCTTCTGGGTGAATCGAAGTTTTTGGTATAGTGGCTAGCTAAGAGGCCTCGCGCTAGCCTAGCTGTGTGTTTTTTCTTTGGGGCCTTCCCTGTTTTTTTTTTTTTTTTTTTCCCCATCTAAAATACTGGATTTATTGTCTGTATGCGAGGCCAGGCTTGTTGTCAGGCTGCTAGGGAATGTCTGACTCACTGAAGGATTTCTCACTACTCACTTATTTCATAACTGTGGCACCTACAAATCTGCTAAGGCCTGTTTTCTTGGTCATAGAATAAACACAATCTGCTCTTTCAGCATTTTAGTCAAGTAAATGTGCAGTTTCTAGCAGAACACCGCAGCTATATTCAGATTTAGAATGTTGGCTTATCTTCAGTTGAGACTTTGGATGTGTTCGTTTGACACTGTGTTTGGTGTTGTTTCCTTGGAAACATTATTCTAGCTGAAGGGATTGAAGGTGGAGCCTGTAATAAAACAAGGCCTGCCCAGCACAAAAAAGATGTCAGCTCTCTTTTTGTCATAAGCAGTTCCTGAGCAAGTCTATACTGAAAACATCACACATTAAATCAACCATGTGAAGAACTGTTGAGCTGAAGGCAGATAATAAAGAATGAATGCATGTATTGGATGTTCTTTTCTCTCAGGTGGTGTAAGTAATACGAGAAGAATGTGTGCAACAGTTTACTATGGCATGGCCAGATAATGGCCAGTAATTCCATGTGGCAGTAAGGTTGTCACAATACCAGAATTTTATTTTTTTTAATCAGTACCAAGTGTAGTATAGTGCCTGATATCAAAACAATGCTATGACAAAATGATACTTATTATTGTCTTAACACCTAATGTTCATTGGATTAAACACAGAAAAATAGTACAATTATTAATGCTTGATTAACTTAAGTTAACAAATCTCTGGTTTTCCAATTAGGTCACAGGTTTTATCAAAACAAAACTCATCAGAAGTTAAATAAATCACTAACGAGCCAGTTTAAACATGGCTTCATTCAACATGTGAACAGTAAGACAAGGACATACAACATTCACCACACTGTATTTAAAACAAATGTGAATGGGTAATGCTTTATGTTGATTGTTTCTAGGAGCAAAAGCTCACAAATCTTAATGAATAAAATTAATCTGTATGCTTTAGATGCTAATTTAGGGACATCTCTGCCCATCTAAGCTGAATTTGATTGTTAAAATCGATGTAGTCAGAATACAAGTGTTAACTAAAGAATTAAAAGTATTCAAGGCTAAAGTATTGATAACCATAATGTAGTTTTGAAAAAAAACACTAAAGTTTTGGTCATTGCACTGACTATCAACTTTTGGTTGTGCATTGCTATGTGATAGTGGAGGCTAGAAGTAGTTAAGCCAGTAAACGATTAACTGTCTTATAAGGCCTTGCTTGTTTAATAAAACACTAAATTCTGTTTTCCCAGAAGATGATTAATCCTAAACCTAGACTAAAAAGGATTTTGGTGAGTCAGCACTGACAGTTTTGCACAAGACTGGGTTTAATCCATGGAAACTGACCCACCATATTTAAGGAAATGTTCCAGATTCTAAAGGGGGTTATCAGAGTCCTAAATAGGTTATAATGATGTTTTAGGAATGACACCTACATTAAATGTAACAGGTAGAAGTCAAGCGATTCTCATTAGTGTGAGGAAGTAGAAATGTTTGTCGTAGATAAGTAGCTTTTTTATGTAAGTAAATCTTTTATTTGAAAAATTATTGTTGAGATCTGACTTTATATATAACAGGAGTGGTTTTTAGGTGTGTGGCCCAATTATCTGCTCTTTCAACTCCCTCAGATGTTAAAGTTGGTGTAAGTTCCACCAATTTAATAGTTCATTTTTCGTATTTATGGTGATTTATTGGCATTTTGATCGCAGGTCGGTTGAATTTAATTTGGGCAGAGGCAGTTGACAGAGACTGTGCTTTATTAAAGGGGCTTCTGTTAGCTATAGGGCCCTGCATGAATTTACCATTGACTGTCAAATAAAGAATAACTGTGGTAAATTCTACAGTGAGATTCTTGCACTTTTGTGTTTCCCCTGTTAGATTTGAGTGTATCTGCAACACCTTGCCACAACCCTGACCTACACAAACCAAAGTCTGTTTAGTTAAGCCTGAGTGACCTCCAGCTAGTGAGGTAGTCAAAGCTGGCATTTGAGAGGGTTTGAGGTAACCTTGCTGTCATGAAGTTGTTTACGTTGCTGTGGCAACACTGCTGTCAATCACAGAACGGTCTAAAATACCCACCCAGCCCTGATCAGGCAGAGCAGCTGAGTTTTTCTATATTTTAATTCTATTTAAATAATAATAAAATAATAATCATAAAAGATAAAAAAAATACATAGTTATATGTAAGCTAGTCAGAAGAGCATCTCACTGCCCCATCGCATGCATTTGTATAATTGTAAAATTTCACCACCAGCACACCTGATTAAACATCTAGAATTATTGATTAACCAAACCAGGTAATGCATGAAAACTGCAAGTAATACTGAGCTGGCACGAGGTGAAGTTTGTAAATAGTTAAACACATTAACATAAACAATTACCACTTATTGTATACAAAGTACTTGTATTTTAGTAATATTAGTGTTTGTTTGTTTTTTGTTTTTTTAAGAAAAAATGCTTACTGGCCAGATCAGTAGCATTTTAAAGGTAATGTTTTCAGACTTTTGCACAGTACTATATATATATATATATATATATATATATATATATATTATTCAAATACTTTTGGGTAATGATCACAATTTTAGTATAATTAAGAATGAAAAACCCTCTTTAAGGTAATTGGGGTTCAAACTCTTATGGTTAAGCAGTATCTGATCCTGTAGGTGTCAGACCTAAGTGCTGTGTTCTTGCCTGCTTCATTGATTTGCTTTGCTCTGTCCATACAACATATTTAGATAGAGCAACTAATCTTCCAGTATCTAACTGACCTATAGGAATGCTGTGTAGTGTTTTGCTGTCAGTCAGATTAGTAAATCATCTTACATTTTCATTTTAGGTTACAATGCATGCTTTCATTTATTACTGTCTGCATTCAGTTCTCCAACCTCTACATGGCTGATTTAATTTGTGGCATCTTCAGCACAGGTTTGCTCAGAAATTTGTTTTTCGCAAATGGTAGCTGACATCTTTTTATTTTTGCTAGATGTGACTTCGAAAAAAAATAGATTTACATAATTCATCACAATTAATCTCATTTGTGTTATTTGCTCAAAATTGACCCTAAATAATGTTTTTTTTTTTCCATTTGAAAGCAGTGTATTTTGTTATTGATATATGATTGGACAAAATAAAATTAATTAGAATGTATTTGGTATTTTCAATAATATTATTTTCAATAATATTATTCAATAATATTATTGTGTAAAAGCAGGGTTCAAGGGTTCACGTGAACCTGAAAATGGAAAACTACATGAAAGCAGCATCATTAACGTCTAGTGAGATATTTGGTACTCCGTGTCTAAGCTGGGTTTCTCTATGACAAAAATGAATGTAATTTTAGAAAATTGCCGCCATCATGCCCTGTGACAGCAGTCCAGCAAGTTTGGTCAAGGGTGGTAGTTTAGTTGCTTTGGCAGTAGTAGGCTACAGTTTGAATAGCTTGTGTTGGTATATAACAATGTTTGTTATAAGTAACTCCTTAACGACTTAATTCAGAGGATCCAGTGACCCTGGCACTTATTCATTGAAATTGCACATATTTGATGACGGCTTTAGTAATGTATAAACTACTTTGCATCTCTTTTATTAAACTTTCATACGATGTGGAAGCAAGCAGAGATTTGAGCACAAATGATAAATCAGCTTTGGTGCATGAAATTAAGTGGCATCCTAACAGTTTACATATAATTTGCATGAAGTTGATGTTGATGTTACAGTAGGGAGCCAATAAAACAGCCTTAACTGGCTTGTGAGCCAGTGGCTATGCTTGTAGAGTGCATTGCTCCCCCTACTCCTCTTACTGTTATGATGACTGGAAAGAATAATACGTTTTTTAAGATGGTAGAATGTTGTGTTTGTATACTGTGATTATTTTTTTAAATTACATATTTGAGCACTGTATTATTGCAACGTATGAGGTGTGTGTTTTGGTTGGTGTCAGTAGGATAAAAGTACAATGTAATTTGTCTTTAAATGGAAAGATATTTCGTCAAGTGTCGAGTTATGCTGGCTAATAAATCATGAAATGTTCGTTTCTTTCTTAGAGTGGACAAAGACAGGAGTGGAGCAATATCAGACACAGAGCTTCAGCAAGCTTTATCAAATGGTAGGTGTTTTTACTCTCTTCTTTTGTTACTTTTCCCACAGTTTCCCGCAGTTGCTTAAACAGTTCGTATGGATGGTACATTGCACAAAAATTGCCACCTTTATAACGTACTAGACACCATTTTCTTTTTTTGACTGTGAGGGCACTCTCATGAGACATGGTCATTTGAAGTCATGCAGTTGTGACAAAATGAGCCTACTGATTTATAAAAACACAGTGGCAGAGTGGTCTCGTGTAATTTAATGAAACATAGCCAAAGGCCATAGAATGCAGGATGTCGGAACAGGATGAAGTTAAAATAGATTATTCCTGTTCCAAAAAGGCACACTGTTACGTTTACTCAAATATTTCTGAAGTTTTGCACTGTTTGTTCAACGTCTTAGTTGTTACAATGATGGGCACCTCTCCAGTCTTGCTTGTAGTGATATCATTGAGATAGATGCAGTATTAACTTCATTATCAGTCCAGACTGCTGGCTGGGCAGAGCTTTGGCAGGATCTTGTCTTTGACTGAAATATCTTGTGACTCTGATCCTGGTCTACAGTCTCTTTTCACTACAGTAGTGGAATACGCTGTATCATGTAATGTGGTATTGTGATATAGTGCTATGCATTGTATTGAACGCTGTGTATGCAGTTGTGTGCATAGTGCCTATATTGTGTTTCATGGAATGCATCAGTAATCCTGATCAGCTATATGACTAGTTAGATAACCTTTACTAGTTGGATAACCCTATTTTAATCATCTATTGCCCCTTGACTCGAGGCAAAAGATGAGTTACATTAAATTAATACAACCATTAAACTAATGTTACACACTACACTACGTACTACTGCACCTGTAAATGTGCATGACGAAAAACAATGAAATTAAAATCAAATAAAAATTAAAATGAAAAACAATTAAAATAAATATTTCCAAACATTTCCAAAGGAATCAGGCTTGTGAAATCATGTGCTGTTTGCCAGCATCCGTTCATGCCCTGTAACCATAAACGATTGATGATAGCATTGTGGAGGCTATGGTGGCAGACAAGCAAAAGCAACTTTTTCAAAAAGCTGCTGATAGTGAATATCATGGGGAAATTTGTGTCAATATGCACCAAACCACAGGTGCCGGAGCCGCAAATATTAATTGACAGCTCCCAACTTCAACTGAGGAGCCTCTCAGTAAAGCACTTTTCTCCTTTAACCTGCTTCAGCATGGTTGAAAATGTGGTCACACCTCATAGAAGCTTGCTTAAACTGGGAAATATAAACATACCTTTGTTAGAGAGATATAAACATTAAATCTTTTAAGCTAACATTGATTTGGTAGTTTTTGCTATAGTTCTGTTGTATAATTCATCCTGCAGGTTTATTAAATTGTGCATTTACAGCATATGAAGCACTTCACTAGATCACTAATAACATAGCTAAAGCTTACTGTTCTATGTTAGCCTACAGGCTACTGTTATTGTAGCCTCCTATTGTTATTAAGCCGGGCTATATTACAGTGCCTTGTTTTAACAACATTCATATAAGAACCATGTCAGAATCACGTTTTTTTCTTTTTGCGAGGGAAAACATTCCATGCAATGATGACAATGAAACTGCTTTTTTTGTTTAGAGAAAAAAAGTGCTACTTCACACCAATATAGAATGTTCTGAAGACAGACAACACATTTAGGCTGATATAGGACATGGACTACACATATAAAAGGAAACTGTAATGAGTCAGAACTAGTCAGATGCAAGCAGTAAAAAAAATTACCAAAAGAGGCTTTACTAGTTTGCATGTGGTTCACAGTCGTGGTCAAAAAAACGTGAAGGTCAGATCCAAAACAAGACAAATACAACAGACAAACATAACAAAAATCAGATCTGGGCAGACACAGGGAGAGGGCAAAAGGCAAAGTTGAAAAACACAGACAATAAGTCTGATACACAGGATAGTAGCCAAAAACACAGGAATGAATGCTCAGTAGCTCTGTAGAAAGAAGCAATACCCCACACTGAACTAATCTAAGGCCCAGGTTTATATACTAACTAAACAAGTCACATGATGAAAGAAACAGGTGAGGCAACTTGGTAATCATGTGAGGCAGATCTCTGATAAGCGGAATGCTGTGATGTCATAGTCAAGTGTTCTTGCAGATGGTCCTGGGAATTGGAGTTCACCAGAGTGTCAGGGCTGGAGAGATGTGTGACAGAAAAACAAACTGTGAGGCATCTCACCAACTTTTTTTTTTTTAATGTGTTGCTGGCATCAAATTCAAAATGGGTATATATTTTTTGAAAAATAAAAACAAATTACTCACTTTCTACATTTGATATGTTGTCTTGGTACTATTTTCAATTAAGTATAGAGTTTAAATGATTTACACATTATTGCATTCTGTTTTTAATTTAATTTTTTCACAGTGTCTCAACAAGTGATGAAAAGGTTATTTTTAGTGACAAAAGAACCAAAGCTGATTATTTATGTAAGTTCTAAGACTTTAGAAAGAAAGTTTAGAGATTGCTCTGTAATTTTTAAAAAATCTCCTTAAATTAAAAACTTTTAGGAAGGGGCAGGGTGATGAGCTACTTTCCATGCTTTTAAGGCTAAAAGAAAGTACTTAAATACATAGGTAATGATTTGAGCAGCTGTGCGCACAGCAATTCTGAATACAAATTCTATCTGCAGTGCTACAGTTTATTGATATTAAGCAGACTTTTAAGACATCTTCAGTTTTAAACAGCTCAAAAGTAAAAAGATGCAAGTCTAGAAAGAGGCAGAGGAGAAGGTTCATTGACCAGGTTTATCCCTGGTAAGCAACGTTCTAGTCTTGTTGGACTCTTCTGTCTCCCTTTGCCCTCCACTGAGAGAGAAGCTTCAAACCATTTGTCCATTGCAATATCTAAGAGCTGGAAAGGCCATCAATTGATTCTCTGGTCAGTGAACCATTTTGCTGTGATCTGGATGAACACGTTTGGATCATAATCTTTGTGGAAGATCCAGTGATATTGCTCAGACTTTGTTCCTGTGATCTTGCTCAAAAACTGGAGAAAAGTCTTTGATGCCATAGATCCCTACAAGCACGCAAGATAATTTAAAACAAAAAAGAACATATCCACCTCATTTAACTGTGATAATTAAATTCTTGTCTGCATGACTACACCTTATATTATGCCAGACCTTAGAAAATGTTTCCAGTCTGTGTTCCACAAATGTAAAGCAAATTCCAGCTGATAGCTTTTGTGGTACAAGGGGAGTAGCCACTGTTTTCTGGGATAACTTCTAAGAAATTTGTTGGCTTTGAGGTTGAGACCTACAGTGTTATAAACTGTATTTTCAAACCATTCTTTCCCTCACTTTTGTAGAACTAGGTTGTTTTATACTTCTGCCCTAACAGTGATGATGGGTATGGTCCCATATCATAGATCTGTCCTCAGACCTTCTTCTACTAGGTATAGGAGTTTGACCTGTATGTAATCTTGTATGTATGTATGTATGTATGCATGGTTAGGTACTTGCATCAGATTTTGTTAATACAAATTTTTCAAAGGCACCAAAGTACCAATAATTGCTACTGGTTTTTATCTTGTTTCAAATAGTTTTTTTAGACTTTTTGCACAGTTTTGGAAAGGGTGCCTATAATTCCAGAAGTGCTGTATTTGAATTTGAACTACATGCTCGTTGTTTTTTGTCCTGATATTCTGATTTGATGTGGAACATATTGTAAACTGTGATAAATGACACCACCGAGATGAAGTTGAATGTACTATGCAGATACTTTGTGAATACCATGGGCCTTCCTCTGAAACAATTGATTAACCAACCTGAATGTGCTATTTTTTTCTTTTCTGTCCTACATGTAACCATACTGTGCAAAGGCAACCCAGTAATGGGCTCATGTCCTATTCCAGTCTATTTTCTCTCTCTTTCCTTTTCTCTCTCTCTCTCTCTCTCTCTCTCTCTCTCTCTCTCTCTCTTTTTCTCTCTCTCTCTCTATCTCTATCTCTCTCTATTTCTATCTCTCTGTTTAGGACTGGTGTCTGTTTAGCCTAAGATGAGCACCTGATTGTATTTGCTAGCTTTCATTAAGAGCACTTTTTTACTTTAATAAAGCAAAAACAAAGCTTTAAATAAAAACACTTTTCTCTGTTGCTGGGCTAAGAGTTTGTCAGAGTGCTGTCCCTTTACTTGGATTTATGTTCAGAGTCATTTTTTAAGCAGTGCCCAGTATAGCAGTAGCGAAATGAAAGAAAAGTTCCAGTGATGATTTACACAGTCACAGCCTTTTAGAAGCCAGCTCATTTTCCCCTCTGACTATTGCCATGCTGCTTTATGCTTTCACTCGTTATCATGGGTGAGTCATGAATTTCACTCCATAACATGGAAGGATAAAAATATGAGCATAAATGAGCACCTTTAGCCAGACTTGGCAGAAGGCTAGCAGCTCCAGGTTTTAGAGAAATGCAGTAGACTAAAACATTTCACTCAGAAGTTGGGCTACAATACAGGACGGCTATGTAGCTGTACCTTCTAGTTAGAAGGTTTCAAGTGTCTTGAGATTTTGTTTGCAGGTGTTTATGTATAGTCTGTGAAGATTATGTAGTGCAGTTTATACATTTCTTTTTACCCTATTGTTTGATTGTATGTATGGTTATTGGACTAGAATAGAGCCTTATGGTGGTTGGTGCGCTGATTGGTTGGTCTCTCACTCGCTCAGTATGCTGCTTTGCCTTGTGAGTGCATTCAGTTGCTCCATGCCCCCCTTCATCAGTGAGCAAAGCAGTGAGAAGGTCCAGTGTGTACTGTATAGTAGCGTCTTTGTGCCTGAGGCCAGGCTGCGTGTAGGCTGCACTAATTCCCCCTCCCTGATAGCCTACTAACAGACAGGCACACACACATATACACACTCCATATCCTGGTGTGGCTGTCTGACTTGGAGCCCATATGATTCACATTGGTCTTGTCCCGCAAGGAGGGTAATCAGTATGACCTTGGGGATTAGAGAAAATGTATGTAAAAAATGTATTCCAGTGAAATGGGGAAAAAAATCTAATCCTTTTTTTTCTTCCTCCCTTTCTTGCCAGTCACTCATTATTTTCAGTCTTTATTTTTTAGCTTCTTGGTTGTGGTGCACTGATTATGAATTTGTATGGCTAATTCCAATTCGGCCAGTAGACTTTTTACAGTCAGTCCTAGAATGCCCTACTAACATTTATATGAGTATTATAGTCAGTAGGGATTGTGTCAGAGAGGTCATAGCATATTTTGAGTATTTTTATTAGATAAAACAGCAACAGACTATGATGAAAACATAAATGAAATCATTTGTTCTTGATAAGACCAAACTGGCATTTAAATGCTTAAATGAAAAAACATGCTCAAGAAAATTAAATGTTAAATTAACTTAAAAATGTTAAGTTGTTGCATGAAAAGAACAGGTTTAATAGGTCAAAGTTATATTTATGTAATTTGGTGAAGTTGTTATTGTACTACTAAGTTGTAGAAAACAGAGTATGCAGTAATTGCTGTTACAATATCGAGGCTAGTCAGTTAACCAAAAAGTGTTAGAAGGAAGGAAGGACAACAAAAAGAGGGGAAGTAAAAAAACATCCAAATAGATCATGCCAAGAGCCAATGGGAAAGATGTTAAGTTGTACTTAACAAGGCTGCACTGACCTATTAAACACTTATTACACTTAATAAATCTGACAACTCACTGTTTTTTTAAAAAACATGACTTTAATATGACTTATTCAGTTTTAGTATATTTATTTAATTATTTATTGTTTATATTTATACATTGTTTTTGTGCAGTTGGCCTTTTCAATAACATGAAATCCTAGTGCTACATCAAAAGTATTAGGGCAGCTGGATATTTTTGGCAAGTTACAGCAACAGCATTAAATACAGTAGTGTGAAAAAGTCTAAAACACCTAAGCACATTGTTTGAAATAATTTATCTTGACTGTGTGTTTTCTTATATTCTTTTCTTATTTGAAAAAAAAAATTAGTGTTTATTCCTTTATGAGCTAGTTTGAAGAACAAAGTTTGGTTCCAGATGTCTCCTGCACACCCAAAGTCCTTACATAGATTTGATGAAAATGAGGAATTGGTTTGGAAATGGTTAAACACACTGACATACATAAAATCACTACTTAATCTAATGTCTTTATATTTCTTGAAATATTTGTGCTTTTCTAAGCAAATAAATGTATACAGCCCAGATAAACAGCTTTTTTTCAGCATCTGATTTTCTCTGGTATCTAAAACTTTTGCACTGTACTGCATGTATTTAACTGACTCACGTTGTGAACATCATAAAATCACAACACAAGTAGGCTAGTACAAAATGAACAAATCGGCCAACCGACAATCACGTTACGAATCAACATCTATATTTCTTTGTTTCTTGTCCTTCCCTTTTTGTATGCACTCCCTGCTTTCTTCCACAGACTCTCTCATGTTCTTCTTCACTCTTGCCTCTTTTCCTCTTTTCAGTTCTGTTGTCCCTATGTCTCAGCTCTTTTTGGTTGTTTCCTGGGAAATTTTAACATCTGTCCCACCACCCCCTGCTGCAGAACCAAACAGAGCAAACAAACTGTTCACAACTCTAAAGTTTCTAGCTGCAGGAGGAATTGCTTAGAAGGTAGTTTATCATTCCACAAACCCTAGAGTGCGGGAGCTGAAGCTATGACTCAGCAGAGCTCATGAGTGGATTTATTTTGCACCTTGGCCATGTTGGTTATGCTACCTGCAGTACAGAGAGTGGACAAAGGACCACCCTGCTGTGATAAGCTCACTTCAACAACGGATGCGGTCTGTTTTTCATTGAGTTTTTTATTCTTCTCTTGTAAGAAGGAGGGCTCCCTGTACAATCAGCAAGTGGGCCTTATAGTCGTGTGTGTGTGTGTGTGTGTGTGTGTGTGTGTGTGTGTGTGTGTGTTCCTACACATCTGTAGTAGATTGCTTTGAAACTTGGCCTTGTTGAGTTGTATTTCTTGTGTTGTCTTTTCACAGCAAAATTTATTTATCTTAAGCGGGACAACAGATAAATAACTACACATGCCTTGAGTATAGAGAGTATAGCTTGAAAGTAATTCTGCCGCTACTCTATTTGATTTTGGAAGAACTACACATTAAATAAACACTAATACTAATGTACATCCTTACAAGAACAAATATAGATACGACAGTCAGCAAAAGTCGAACTGTAGAAAGTTGCAGGGTGAAACATGGCTAGAGCTGCTGTATGTGCGAGGCAGGATTAAATATTCAGCACTGTTGTGCTCAGTCAAGGGGTGTAAACAGGGGTAGACAGACATGAATGGCTTTACTGGCCATTAGGGCCACTAAGCCCATGAATCTTGTGACTAGAATAATAGAAACATGTTTATTGTGTTGTGTTTACAATTAACACACATCGTTCAGTACCAAAAAGCAGGCAGGTGGTAAGTAAATATACATTAAAAACTAACATTAATAAGAGCATTGCTGTTGTGTTGACTGTGGTGGTTCCCCCCGGCTGAGCAGGTTCACCCTGATGTCATCCAGTGTAGGTTATTTCATTAGGTACTGTTTAGGTGCTGCAGTGAAATCCTCTTGGTGTAATGCCGTCTTATTGAACACCTTGTGATGCTGATGTGAGCAAACTTTAGCTAATGAAATCGCATATTTGATGCCAACAGCTCAGCAGGGTGACCACCAAAGTCACCACAACGTCATCTTAGTTATTGTGGTCATTACAGTTAAGGAATTGAGACCAAACAGGTTTGTTACACGAGAAGAAGAATGCAAAAAAAATCAACAACAACTGGCCACTCAGGCTACAGACTTTTAGTGCCCAAAATGTGCTGGGCACTGTGTACTCTTGGGTGTAAATCTCTGACTTTTAAGGCAATTCAGTTTAATTGCTATGTTTAGGACACAGTTCAATACATCGTCAAATCTTAAATTTCATCACAATTTGGTCAATGTAGTTGAATTGTCACCTTGAGATGGTTTTACATTCCTAGCTCAGTCTATTTTACTCTAATGTTAACCTGTTTCCTCTTCTTTTACAGGCACATGGACACCATTCAATCCTGTGACTGTCAGATCAATTATATGTGAGTAAATTTGTCTTCTGTCATTTAACCAGAAGAACCCAGCTTCATAACAGTGGTTTAGCATTTTCCCCAAGGGCTTGATAGTTAATTGATCTCTTGAATTATTTTGTGTGCTTTAACATTAAACAGTGCACTGCTGTCACCATGGCTTGTTATGAAGTTATGAAATCGACACACCTCCCTTAGATACTGTAGCTATGTCTGTTAAACTTTCAGCTCAGGCCACCTGGCATCATCCATAGCACTTGTGCTAACAGACTAAACTGGGCTGGTTTTCCCAAAAGCACAAAAATGATTCTTAAATTGTAGAGCGAGCATAACACAGTGAACACTCCCTCTACCAGTTACAATCTTTACGCTAAGATATTTTTAGGAAACTTGATTCAGTTTGGTCACAAAGAAGAAAATGTACAAGCACACAGAGCAATACCTTTGAAAAATATTGTATTATTCAAATATGACCTTGCTTCACAAGATATACTTGTGTAGACATATGTGTTTGAGAATAGACAAAACATGAATGTAAACCAGTTCAAAGCAAAGTTATTCTGGAAAGCATGTTTACGTCAAACCAGGGAAGTCTTTTAACGACAGAACGTTAAAGTAGGAGAGTTTCATGTCTAATAAGGAGAAAGTTGAGCAGCTGAAGCTGCCACTTCAGATGATGTAATGCTGGAGGTAACAGCTATTCATTGCAATGTTATATGCTGAAGAGAGCCCACCTTGTACACAAGGTCTTTTAGCAAAGTTTGATGAAACAAAACAAATGATGGCCTACATACGTGTTTATTAATATTTGTCTTCACACACAATGCTTCAGTCTAACCCATCAAGCTATCTGTCAACAGCTAAGTTAGGAAAAGTTAGCTTAGCTAGGTAACTAATCTTAACATTGTTCTGTAACATTATTTATCATTAGATAAAATGAGTGATGGCAAATATAACCAACAACCAACTAACAAAATCATGTTAGTACTACCAGGCGTGGATCATGAAAAAATAGATGCCAATATTCACTACTTAAAATTGACATTATAAATTATATTTATTTATGACCCTTATCAGTTCTTGATTGTAATCTGCTAATGATGTCGAGATGGATCTCCTGCACTGGATTTGGAGAATACTGGCTTAATAGGTAAATTCTCCTTTAGCTGACCTTGAAATATTCCAAGATAACTGAGTCACTGAATCACAAGACTCTGGTTGTGTAAGGCTGTTAGCACAAATGTTCTGAAAAAACATTCTGACTTTTTGCAGCATGAATACTTCACACCTTGTCTGAACATTTGCTCAAAAGCTATTCATGTTGCTTTATTAGACTCTGTCATTACTTGCTGAAAAATTCTATCTGTTAAAGTTGCCAAAGGCATGACCTGTTTGCCTCTGCCGTCACAAAAAAGAAGACTAACTGGTTTCATAGGATGTCAGTCTTCAGATAGCATGCATATATTTCACAGGAGTCTTACTTTTATTTGAACAGGTCTTAAAGGGCCCATATTTGAAATAAAAGAATTTAATATAGTATGTAAACATTGTGAGTTGTGAAATGTACCTTTCACGCCTGAGTCCTTATATAAGGACAATTGGTCCGATTTTGAGACACTTTCACCTCTTTGGCGTGGGACATGTAATATCTAGTCTTCCTTCCAGTCTACTTGCAGTTCAGTTGTGATTGCTCCAGTTTTGAATTTAAATGTATTAAACATTTTCAATATTTTTGATTTCATAGTATGTTTATATAGAATAGTATACAGGCTAGTGAAAGGAAAAAAAATAAGACAAATGTGAAAGTAACAGAGCACTTGTATAAAATTTCTGACAAATTAAAGAATGCAAAGATATTTTGCTTTACTTGGTGAGGGGGCTGTGAATACAGAAGGACTATGTCAAAATATGCGGCGTCTCACGTTTTCAGCAACGGTTAAGGGCCTGTAGTGTGGGCCAGGCATACAGTTGTATGCAACAGTTTGAATATCCCTAGTCAAATTACATGTTTTGTTCATTTTCTAAGTGAAAATAAGTTACTCTGCATGGAGCAAACTTAAATATGACATTTTCCTGCAAATTTTACTGCACAATTTGTATTTATTTGTTGAGTTTAATATATGTGAAGTTTTCTTTCTTCCAATATGATACATACTTTTTGCACATACTTTTTTTTTTTGTTTCCAGTTTGTTAAATTCAGCAAATACACAGTAATTGGGTCTTAAACTGTGCAGAAGTGTGTTCTCTGTAGAGGATGTGTTAACTTAATCTCACTTAGAAAATCAACAACATATAATTAGACCAGGGTTCCAAATTTTTGCATATGACTGTAAGCTGCAAAAACTGTTTTCAGTTGATTGTTTTGTATCATGTCTTGAAAAGTTTATTTACATATATCCATCCATTCCGACTACTGCAGTTTAGCCCTGCCTATTCACGTTGAAGTTACAAGGAGGGTTTCAGTCTGGACTGATTTTTAAATGAGACACAGTCCAGTGCAGAAAATCAGAACAGAGGTCATTTACATTACATTTACACTACATTACATTTTTGTAATGCAAGTTGTAAAATAACTAAAAAATAAATTACACTTTGGCGCAGGAATTTACTCAAGAGGTCCAAAAATCTGTTCCTCCAGTGATTGCAGATCAGAGTTATGACTGAGTCAAAAGGATTTATTATTTTCACAAAGCCAAGAATCAAACAATAACAGAAAGAAGATATGAATCGGAGCATAAGATCAAAGACTTGATCTCCCAAAGGATATGCAGTGCGTTTTAAAGGCCCAATGATGTAACACAATACAAAAATTATTGGTTGGGATAATAATTGACTAAAAATGTGATTGGAAGAAATAGCATCGCCAGTCTTTAGGTAAAGTGAATATTTGAATTGAGCTGAAAGGCAATTGGCTGAACTGTCAAAAGCTGGTCACAAGGAATTGAACTTTCTAGAAGGTTCAAGCTCACGTATATGTGGAAAATTTAAATGCTAATGAAAAGCATAATTAAAAATATAGCCAGACCCAGTCCCCAGACGCCTAAGGAAACTAGAAGCTAAATTTGATTAAATAGGACATGTTAGATGTCTGGATCTCTGGCAAGACGCTTGAGTGACTTTGAGAATGCCTTCTACCAAGATTACACTATGAACAATCAGTTATAAACAATTATAATCAAACAGTCAATCAGGTCATACTTAGCTATGCATATTACCAAGATATCATTCTGATTAACCTTAAATTAGAAGTGATTAGGTGTTAATTCATGAAACAGTAATGACACATGTATTTTACTCGAATAATCATTCTCATTTAAATATCACAGGATAAAATAATGATTACTTAATGATTCCATAACAGTATAAAGCATATCTAAATAATATCTGAATCATATCCATAAAATCATCATTGTAACTCATTACTCTTTTAGTTGATGATATATGAAAAACTTTGATTAATACCCATAGATTGTCAAAACCAATCTTTAAAGGTAGATCCATCATTCAAATATCCAATCAGATGACACCTACATAAACATAAGTGTACCTCAGGGGGAAAAAATAGAATCCAAAGAAAATGTAGCATAAGTAATAAATTGAGCCTGAGCATACAATAAGATTCTCTATTCTCTCTCTTTCTGTTTCTGTATCTCCTGCTCTCTTAGCTATGTTTGACAGAGAGAACAAAGGTGGGGTGAACTTCAATGAATTTGCCGGTGTATGGAAGTATATCACCGACTGGCAGAACATCTTCCGCACCTATGACCGTGACAACTCAGGGTTCATTGACAAGAATGAGCTAAAACAGGCTCTTACTGGCTTTGGTGAGTAAGCAAATGCTAGCTTATTAACTCAGTGGTGGCAGGTCAGAGATAATAGATGAATACAGTGCTCTGGGATAGAAGGCTATTTGGCACACACTATTGCAGTGCGTTAGAGAAAAAGGGGCTGGCGCATTGACCCATTAAAGCACAGATAAATGTAAATCAACCAGGGTAGTTCAGGGAAGAAGTGATTACTGTAGTTAAGTCTATAATGATTAGTCAGTATCCCTGATGATGGTCACCATAGGGTGGACAAACCCAATTAAAGCAGAACGATCTATGGCGGTGTAGTAATGCTTCAGTATCAGATTTTGCTTCTGTTTAAATGCATTGTAAAATTGTCTCCCCCAAACCAAATCGGTATAATAATAACCACTGTTTTATTTATGTGGTACGGGTGCAGTGGCCAGAAAAACAAACTCATACAAATTGTCAGATGCAACTAGCTAATAACAACATAACTCTTTTTAAGAGCATTTGGTGCTAGCTGTCTGAGCTTTATGTTGTTATACTTCTTGCCCAGGGTATCGTCTCTCAGATCAGTTCTATAACACGCTGATAGAGAAGTTTGACCGGCAGAGGAAAGGTCAGGTGGCCTTTGATGACTTCATACAGTGCTGTATCGTACTACAGGTAGGAACATAGCTCATATTACACAGTATGTTTGTCATTGGTGTTTTTTACAAAATAAAAACTATGTAAGATGCAGCTAAAGATTGTTTGTTGATCAACATTTTTTTCTGTGATGTCTGATTATGAATATCTGTTGCTTAGGTATTAGGTATACCTGCCTTGTAATTATCATTTGAAAACAGCAGCTGCCCTTTACATTATGTGAACATTTCATGATGATTAGCCCAATAGCAATGCTCAAAAATTGCTTGGAACAAAATCTCTTTACATTATCTTATGTTGAAAGTAAAGAACATTTTCACTTGTTTTTCTTGTGACAGCAATGATATGTAAAATTTTAAAAAACACCCCTGGTAAAATTGTTGTCTACACATTTTAAAATGTAATTACTGTTTGTTTCTGAATTTAATGTATTGGAAAAATTCACCCAATAACCAAAAATTGTGCACAAAATTAGAGAAATGCAATATTTAAGTTTGTTTCCCACAGTGTATGTGTGACTCATTTTCACTTCAACAAAACATGCAAGAATATCAACAAAACATGCCATTTGACCAGAGGTATTTACACTTTTGCATACAACTGTAAGTGCACTTTATAAATTTGCAGGTACTGACTGTATCCCATCTGTTGCAGCACAATATCCGCACCCAAATATTGTCTTGTCAGTGTGATGGTCTTTCCTTTAATGGAGAGGGGCTAACAAATTGTGCAGCAAAAGATGGGATACTGTCCGTTTCGTATGGTCAACAAAATGGCCAGTAAGTGAGTGCAGGTACAGGGTACCGAATAGTACCTACTAAACAATATTTCATTTAATTAATTTCATTTAATTAATGTACTGACTGACTAGAGTAGCTTAATAAAGTATTTCTTCGAGGAAACAGAGCTGCTGCAGTATGTGCATGAAAAAGTTTTTTATCAGCAAAATGTTACGCTTGTGAATGTCCTTGAAAAATTCCATTGATCATACACCTTTGCAGCTGCTTGTTCATGTGACTATGTCACTCAGCATAATGTCTCAGTTGAATGAATATTAGCTTTAAACAGAAGAGCCTGGTTTGTTTTTTGTGTGCAGAGGTTAACGGACGTGTTCAGGCGATACGACACAGATCAGGACGGCTGGATCCAAGTCTCCTATGAGCAGTATCTCTCTATGGTCTTCAACATCGTATAGCACAGCATTGTAAACCGCACACACTAGTGCCAAACACCAAATCTCTTCCCCCATATAGTCTTCCATCAGAGACACCACACACTCCCCTCTGAAGGAGATTTAGGGGACAGAGTATTAAGACTTCAGCTTACAGATTTATGTCTTTGTCTGTCTGTCTGTGGTCATGTTTCTTTATGATGTTAAGTGTAATCATTAAAAAAAAAAGTAAAGAATATTCATCTCCTTTACATTTAAGGAATGTTTGCATTGTACATATCATTAAGGATCAGACGCATGCTTTCTAATGTACTTCCTTATTGTTCAAGCATGAACTAATTTTGTTCTCTGTTTTGCCAAAGCCATGTTTACAAAGTCAATAAGTACTTGCTTTGGATTCACTGACGTGAACTAATGCCATATTTGTAAGGAACTGTTTTTAATCTGCATATGAACATGCAGAAGGTTTAGCTTTTTATTCAAGGTAGGAGGAACATGTGCTTTTGTTTTGCATGATGCTTTACAACTGCAAAATGGAAACCTTTATTAAAAAAGATTAAAAATCTATTTTTTTGTCTTTTTCCTTGGGATTCTTCTTTTAAGATTAGTTGAAGGTTCTAATTTTCTCTGCTAATCTAAGTGAACATAGAGTAAGACCTCTAGATAAAGTGTCTCAGCTTTTATGTATTTAAAAAATTATTTTACTTATTCGATGGACATATGAATAGCTGACAAGTATGGCAAGTTAAGTGTGTTTGCTGGGTAAATATTTAGAGTTTACAACATAGTTTACATCTTCAACATTTTTCTGTGTTTGTATTTGCTCTACTACTCCAATGTTCCTCCCATGTTAGTATGATCTACCCAGTCTTGTAGTTTGGTACCATTAAAAAAAAATAAAATATACATGTATACACACACACACACTCACTGGCTGAGCACTTTATTAGAAATGCTTTGTATCTACTCTCATTGTCCTTTTACACAGCTTACCATATAGGAGGATAGGAGCACTTTAAATTGTGCAATTACAGACTAGTCCATCTGTTTTTCTGTGTACTTTGTTAGCCCACTTTCACCTTTTTCTTCAGTGGTCAGAACCACCACAGAGCAGGTATTATTTGGGTTGTGAATCATTCTCAGCGCTGCAGTGACACTGACGTGGTGGTGGTGTGTTAGTGTTTGGTGTGCTGGTATGAGTGGATCAGACAAAGCAGTGCTGCTGGAGTTTTTGAACGCCTCTGCATCGCTGCTGGACTGAGAATAGTGCACCAACCAAAAACATCCAGCCAGCAGTGTCCTGTGACCACTGATGAAGGACTAGAGGATGACCAACACAAACTGTGCAGCAACAAATGAGCTATCATCTCTGATTTTACACCTACAAGGTGGAGCAAAAGGTAGGAGTGTGTAATAGCTTGAACACAGTGTTTAAAAACTCGAGCAGCATTGCTGTTTTTGATCCACTCGTACCAGCACAACACACTAACATACCACCACAATATCAGTGTCACTGCAGTACTGAGACCGATCCAACCCCCAGCTCTGTGGTGGTCCTATAGGGGTCCAGATCATTGAAGAACAGAATGAAGGGCTAAGAAAGTATGTAGAATTACAAAGTGATCCTATTTCATAAGTGGAGCTGATAAAGTGGACAATTAGTATAGATTCCTAATAAAGTGCTCAGTGTGTGTGTGTGTGTGTATAATTTTAATTTTGTGTGTGTATATATATATATATATATATATATATATATATATATATATATATGCACACACACACACACACAATGATGGTTTAATAAGTTAGTCTAACATGATATTGTCACTGTCCAATGAAAAAAGTTTTTTTGCTTTTAATTTAGGTTCTTGTACGGACATTTGGTTCCAAGTAATTTTGGAGCATTTCTATCTGTCCATTCATCATTAGATTATCATGCAATAAAAAGGGCAACTGCAATATAAACGGCAACTGTCAAAAATGGAGATACTGTTGTTTTTTTTGGACACTGTTAATATAGACCATTACTCCTCATATATTTCTTTCTGCTGGTATCAGATTGAGCTCAATGGATTTTTCAGTTTTGGTTATTTATGGCTCAACTCTGCCCCCGTGTGCAGGTTTCAAACTAGTGCAGTAGCAAATGCAGTAAGAAAATTTAATCTCAGCCAAGAAACTGAATCTGGGGAGAAGATGGATGTTTGATGTCTCGAAACTGTAACTGCTAACAACAGTTTTGCAACAAAGTACTATTGTTCTTACTTAGGAGTATTTGAATATTGTGTTCTTTTTTTAACATATCTTTGTTTAACTTTGTTTATACTGAATATGTTGTTTTATATTTATAAGTACAAAGTCAAAAAGATTTTGTAAACTTGAATATAGAGGATTAATTATATAACTGGAGGTTTATAAAATAACAACAACAAAAGTGTCTGAATATTTGTTTCCCCTGTCTATAAAACAATCTCCTAATTACTAAAGTAATAGTAGTACTTAGTAAAAAATTTAAAATGCGCACCAACACTGAATGTTTTTATTATTATTATTATTATTATTATTATTATTATTGTATAAGAATTTACAGACTTAGCTGATAAGTAAAATTCAGCCCCATTATACAGAAAGTACAAGAAGTGAATTCAAAGAAATTATAACTCATCATATGTTTCCTGACACAAGTCTCCCTGACACATTATTCCAATTGTTCTACAACAGGATGATTTCCCCTCTATAATGAAATTAGTGTCATCTCTTATCACTGATGTCAGATACAGCAACCTGACAGGAGGCAGAGAGAATTGGTAATTATCAGAGCTTCTCATATTCCGTCATGTCCATGTCATTTTTAATCATTCTCCTGTTGGCCAGTGGGGCTGCAGTCCATAATCTGCTGAAATCTTACAATACTAATTATCTGAAACCTGATACTAGAAGCCAACTTTCACCATGATTCAGAGTGTCGCTCCATGATTCAGAGTGTCGCTGAAATGGCTTGACTTAGATCTTGCATGCCTCTCTTTTAATGAGAAACCTTCTGTGTTGTTATGGTCATTATTCACACATGGTTTAAACCTGATAAGAAAAATTAGTTCAACCTTGGATATGCAACACAAAGGAAAAGTTTCTAATATTTCTTACTGGTTTTCTGAAATCTTGAAAAAAATGAAACCTTAATAAATGTCATAGATTAGGTTTTGTGGTGAGCATATTTTACCATGATAAAGTCTACTGCAACATTTTGCATTTTTGTTATACTACTTTAATACTACCACAATACTATCACTACTACTACTACTACTGCTACTACTACTACTACTACTCATATGAATAATAATTTTACCTTTTTCTATAAAATTCCAAAAATGTCAGGACAGTAGGGAAAATGCAAATAAAAACAGGAATCAGTGATTTGTATGTCCACTTTGATCTGTAGTTAAACAAAACAGTATAAAGACAAGATAAATAATGTTTTGTATTATTAACGTTATTGTTTTTTGTAAATATACACTCGTTTTGCAATTGATCCCTGCGACACATTCCAAAAAAAAAAGCTGACACAGTGGCAATTTAGGATTAGAAAAATTGATAAATGTTCAGAAAACATTTTTAAAAAGGTAATGTCATCATGCTTGGGTATAAGAGGAGCATCAATGAAAGGTCTTGTCCTTTACGAGAAAGGATTGGTTGAGACTCTCCACTAGTCCACTGAATTAGAAAAATGTTCCTCAACCAGCATTTGCAAGGATTTTAGGTATTTCACCCTCTACTGTGCGTAATGTTATCAAAAGATTCAGGGAAAAATCTCATGAAGGACAAGGCCAAAAACCACAACTGAATGTCTGTGGCCTTCAATACCTCAGACTGCACTGCAGTAAAAACGGCATGCTTCTGTGACAGATATCACCGTATGGGGCTTCGGAATGCTGTGACAAACTGTTGTCAGTAAGCGCTGTTTGTCGTTGCATTCACTAATGCAAGTTAAGACTGTACTATGCGGCTGAAGCCACATGTCAACAATGTCCAGAAAAGCTGCCGACTTCTCTGGGATTGAGCTCATCTGAAATGGACTGAAATACAGTGGAAATGTGTACTGTGGTCTGCTGAGTCTACCTTTCAGTTTGTTTATGGAAGTAATGGATGTCATGTTCTCAGGGCCAAAGCTGTAAAGCGCCATCCAGATTGTAAAGTTCAAAAGCCAGGGTCTGTCCTGGGTATCAGTGAGTCACCTGCACATCTTTAAAAGCACCTCTTTAACACCGAAAGACACTTTGAAGCAACATAGGCTGCCTTTTAGATGCCGTCTTTTTCATGGATATCCATGCTGATTTTAACATGATAACAGCAGGAAACATTCTGCACATGTTACAACAGCATGGCTGCAGAATCAGAGAGTGCACGTACTAAGCTGGACTGTCTGTCTCCTATTGATTACGAAGTGCAAAATATGACAAGGAAAGTCCTACACAATTTATGCAGCTGAAGGCTTGTATAATTGAAGTATAAAAAAAAACCCTTTCAAAAAGAATCAGTTGATGTCTTCAGTCCCCTGCCACAGAGCCTGATGATCCAGTTCTACATAATGATCATAGAGTCCACTCTCACATCATCAATAACCATCCGGTTTGGTTCCTTCACCTCACAAGAACGAGCCAAACTCCAGCGCATAACCAGAACAGCGGAGAGGATCAGTGGATGTAGTCTGCCAATGGTTGATGATTAAAAGGTAATTAGGCAAAACATGAAGTGTCATAGTTTTGGACTGTTTTCAAGTTAATACAGGTCAAATCGAATTTACTAATCACTGTTTTCTGTTTTGGGTAGCACAGTGGCGCAGTTGGTAGTGCTGTTGCCTCAGCAAGAAGGGCCTGGGTTTGATTCCTGGGCTGGGCGACCAAGGTCCTTTCAGTATGGAGTTTGCATGTTCTCTCTGTGTCTGTGTGGGTTTTCTCTGGGTACTCTGGTTTCTTCCCAAAGACCAAAGACATGCAGTCAGGCCAATTGGATATGCTAAATTGCCTCTATGTGTGAGTGTGTGTGTGTGAATGTATTTGACTGGCAAACTGTGCATCTTGCCTTCCGCCCAGTGACCTCTGTGATCCTGAAGGATAAGTGGCTTAAGAATGTTTGTGTGTTTTCTGTTTTTCTTAGCATTTCACATACTGTCCCAACCTTTTTGGAATTGTATTTGTATTACACTGATTTGGTGTCCTTTAAGAATAAGCATTTATCTAGTTAAGCTAATTTATTTATAGTGTCTGGGGAACAAATTACTACTTTCCTTTCAGTTGATCCTAGTAATGACCAAGCCTAAGGAGCAAAAAAGACACCCCACTGATAAAACTATCACACCACAGTTGCCACCAAATGCAGATGCTCTAACAATATACTATAACAACAACAACAAAAACCTTATTTCTGCAGTAATAAAGATTTTTACAGTACTGTGCAGAAGTCAGAGACCGCACTTAATTTCCAGTGAAAATGGCCATTCAGTCATTCATTTAGATATAAGATAATCCACTTGCACAAGGAAGGGGAAAGTCAAAGGAAATAGGTGGAAAAACAGGAGTTTATTAAAAGATATGAAAATATCATATAAAACTTGGAAGACCCATCAGATTGAGCTTTCATCTCTGAGAGGTAGGAGGAAAACAAGCTCCACTTTTGCTTCAGTTCTGAAAAAAGACAACTTAATATTATGGATCTGAAAGGATGTGTAGCTGCAAAGAGGCTGCTGCTGAGAAAAGGAAATAGACAAAAATAGAAGAAAAATTGCAATAGAACACCAAAAACTGGACATCTCAGATTTGAAGTAAGGTTTTTTAGACAGATCAGTCTAAATTTGTAATTAAGAGTACTTGGATCGTGAGAAGCTGAAGACTGAACCTTGAAGGTTTGGAAAAATATCCCTGCAGATTTCTTTGAAAAACAGCAAGTCTTCTGAAAAGAATGGGTGCATTAATAATGACAAAGAGTGGATAAATACTAAAAAAATGATATTTAGTTGTTGGAGGCTTCTATGTGATTGTCTGTTAAATTTGTTTTGTTTTTTTTCTCTGATGCTGAAAAAATTTGCTTGCCCTTAATTGCCATTTTGACTAGAAATAAAATAAATGAAAAGACTGATTTGAAAAATACAATTTTATACAAGAAAAGCCAAGACGTAAACCTAATTGATATGACCAGAACTAGCAAGCAGTTTATGCTCTTTGCAGACAGAACTGATGAGATAGAGTAATACAATTCACAGTGCTGTTTATGCTGTATTATATAGTAATTGGTCATTAAAAAAATGACGAATTACTCTTTTGCACACAAGACTGTGAATGGCTACATGCTCTGGTCTGACCAATTCACTCAGACCAGAGCATGTAGCCAGTGACATTCACCATCTAATAGCTGAATGGTGAAACATTGATTTCACATTTAGAATGCGCTACAGTGCATTAGGCATTAGGAAAATAGCAGAAAATGTCGCAAAAACCAATATAATATATTTTCAGTGTTATTGTCTCTACCCTTTGCCTTTATTACAGATTTTTTTGTATTCTTTCCTGAAGACTTGCTTTCAGTTGTTCAAAGACATCTCCGGGGATATGTATCCATAACTTCAAAGTTCAGTCATAGAACTTGGTTGCATTTTCCGCTTTTCTCAATCAAAATAATCCCAAACACATTCACTGATGTTTAGGTCTGGGCTATGGAGTATGATTTTCTCTCATCTCTCAAAAATGAAAGGTTTAAGTTTAGAAAGCTTTATGTTTAAGAATAAAAGCATATGGTCAAAGAGGTAGAAGGGTCCATGCGCAAGCTCTCATGGTTGAGGCAAAGGTAAGATCAAGCTGACTTAGTGACTCAGAGAATTAAGAAGTTCAGCATGCTTGCATTTAATTGTTTTGGTTGGCACCATGATCCAGAGGAAGTGTCCTTGTTGGTTATAGGTTATTAGGGTGGTTTTGAGCCAAATTTCTCATTCTCACTCTACATGATAAAAATTATTGTTGAATTTTTGTAGTGATTTAAACTGCAATTTGAGTTATTGTCATCAGATAAATAAAACATTCCATAGGGTAACTGCTCTACTTGAAAATGTTGTGGTGTGGCAGCTGTAGCTGAGCGTGACTGGGCCAATGCCATTTTAGTCATAACTTGTCTCATTCTTTGCAGTAGTACCCATTGGCTTTTGTTGTGCAAATATTGTCATCCACATACAAGCTAGTGTGTAGCCTGGGACAAATGTTGGGCAGATCATTTCAATGACTAAACATTGGTTCTAAACCAGAGCCCTGGAGCCATCTGGTTGAACAATAATCAAAGAAAGAGTATAGCATGGACCCTTGTTTATTGTTTCCTCTATGCTATTTTTCACATTGTTCAGCAGATTCATGATTATTTATAATTATAAATAATTAATTATTCATTATTATTCTCTTTATAATAAGAGAATAATATTATATTATATAGAATAATAATATAATATTATCAAATGCCAACGCATTTTTTTTTTCAATTTTTTCCAAATTGTAGCGTCTTTATATTAGAACTAGAGAGGCTAGGCTAACATTGCTAACAAACACTCAATAGTCACCCAAATAGTTTCTGTAAAAATACATCACCAAAACTTCTTTCGATCTGCTCAAACCACATCCAGGTCTTCATTAAAATTGTGCAGATTCATTCTTGTGGTTTAGGACACAGTGTGACTTATTGTAAATAAACTGTAGAAATAAACAAAGCTGCAGGCAGCCACTTTGTTCACAAACCACCTCAGGAGTCAGAGTGCTGATCTAGAATTATTATTTGTGGGAATGAGTATCATAAACACAGAGGAATCTGATTCAAGATTAGTCCTGCTTTGTGAATACCAGCCATGGTCTATGTGTGTACTGAGTATGTATTTTTATAGAAATGATTTGGGCTATTAGGATGGACTATTGAGTTCTAGAGTTTGTTAGCAATGTTAGCCTCATAGCTCCGTTTCTAAACTAAAGAAACACAATTTGGACTCCATATATGTAGCTGCTGATTGATTATATCTGGTATAAGTGGAGAAGGAGCTAAATTTGAATTTGTAAATAACCAAATTATTCCTTTAAGTTATATGACCACACTTCCAAAGTGTGCTATGTGTGTTATATTACTTGGTATTAGTGTTACATGGCAAAACTTTATCAAGGTGAACTCAACAAACTAATAAACACTTTCACATTTATGACTGACAGGTGATTTGGTGTCCAGGATGAGATTCACCTTTACAGGGCACACAGATGAATGTATTTATCTTCTTGTTAGTCACACTGTCATAGCAATCAGAGGCCAAGCATACAGAGAGGAACAGACCAAGGGCAATCTTTCTTATTGGGCTGCTATCTCTGATTAGCAGAATAGGGAGTCAACTGTCATTTCTAATTGGTAAAATGCACCAAGTCTAATTGCTGTTATAGAACAGCTGACAGTGCTTCTTATTTATTTATTTATTTTTTTACTTTGATAAAGGTTAGTATTTATGAGCTAATCTCCTACAAAGACATAAATAATTACTATAAAATGCATATTGGTCGGTGAAGTGGGTTCGTATTAATTACTCTGCCAATGAGTATTGGCAGCAAAGGAAGAAATAGAGATAAAAATGAGTCCAAGCTAAAAATGAGGAAACCAGAATGACATTTGGACATTTTAAGCAAGTTACTAATGTGACTTATGGAAAAATACCACTGAAGATGAAAAATGGCAAAAGGCACAAAATATCTCCTTAAGGGCATGAAATGTCAGATCATCATCAGAATATAAATGGATGTCTAGTTAACTTTCAGTGGCTAGAAATTAAATGCAATTAAATTGGCTTCATTCTCCAATCAGCATATTCCCAATTAGAGTTGATTTGCACAGACGTTTAATTTTCACAGAACGCAATGTGACACAGAAAGATGTTTTAAGATGTGGTGTTGAAATTCTCAGGCAGCATATACATAACACACATAGTGACATCATGACACAGGCTACTTATTTTTTCCCCATTCAAGTTACTTGACAGAATTTATCTTGAGAAATCACGAATAGTGGATTGATTGATGATGCAATTGCTATAATGAGATAGAAGTCAATATAGTTCTACCCAGGAAAATGACACAACAAGCTGACAGAGACTCTGCTCGCTCTTGTTTTGGCCAAACTTTAGGCAAATGAGATGTGAGCTTCTCCAGCGGCAGCCAATCAGATTGCTGAAATGTGGTGTGATAAGCGTGTTGCCATGAGTCAAGTTACACAAAATATGTTAGAAGGCTCAGCAGGAGATTATTACATTGATGGATTTTTCATTTTAAAACCAGTATTAGACCTGTAGTCATCTGCATTTCAACGGGCACTCATCTAGCCTTCAATCCTTTACGTATGATTGATAAGCTAATGCTAAGATATATTGCTATCAAATCTCTATACCATAGCCTTATTAGCATAACAAAATGCATCTGCAGGACTGAGAAATTCGTTTTTACCACAGTGTGTGTGTCAGGTGTGTGTGAGTGTTTCCTTGTGTTTATTATTTGAAGCCCATTGCTTGCTCACCTGTTATTTAAGGTGATCTCTGACCATGTCTCTGTGAGACATGTCTAGCCAATTTATCACTTCATCCACAGAACACTCTGCACCCTCTGTCCCCACTCACCCTTTAAATCTGCCTTGCACATACCCACCCAAATCACCTGACATGCTCTCATAATGATGATAAACTATGTATCTTACACTTGTTTCATTTTGTGTGTGTGTGAGTGAGAGGGGTGGAAAGTAAGAGAATAGGGTGAGAATAAAGAAAGAGAAGAGAGAGAGAGCTAAAGTACAAGCTGTGAAGAAAGATTCAGTTATGTAATTTGTAAGGGATTTGATTGATTGATTCGTATGAGATATCAGTGTAATTTCTCCAAATTACCAAAGGTAGCCTGGATTGCAATACCATAGCCCATATATATATACACCTCAGTGTTAGGCACCACACTCAATAACAACAACAACACAGTGCACTGCTGTATTTGTTCCATTAGCATGAGGTCATTTTGAATAGAACAAATTACTGAGGGAGCCTCAGCTTTAGCCATTTACAGAAGGTATTTCACTCAGTAATTATTGCTATTAAGATTAAAAACAAAGGGATTGTTCAATTGCATGCATTTATTGTAGACCCATATGCTCATTTCCAATTGCTTACAAGTACATTATCTTGTCACGTTCAAGAAAAGTGGATACTGCATATTTATATTGCAACAAAATAATGTAGGAATCACTTAGTCACTTAAGTTAACTACCTCCCCATCTTGAATATAATCAAAGATTTTCCATGGGCAAGCAAAGAACCCAGCTGGTGACATCCCTTCTTACTAAATATAACCTGTAGCCACAACATACTAGCTTACAAAGCTATTGGAATGAGATCCTAATGTGTGGCAATGACTTATTAGGGCATGTGAATGAGATAATCAAGTTGATAATCAAACAGCAATATGTACATTTTTTTTCTTAAAATTGAAAGTACTGAGTCAGGAGAAAAAAAAATATATATGTTATCTGTGCCCTATTGCAAATCATTTAAAAGTCAAGTCAGATTTCACATACGTTTTTTGGATCTGAAGCACAACTGATGTTAGAAAATGTTCTTCCGCTCATTTCGTGCAACTGCATGTTTCAATCAGAGCGGTCTTCAAATCCCCTAAAACTTACATAATGTAGCGTTCAGTAGTGATCTCTATCAACTACTACAACTTGATTATCTCTTTTCATGCTTTACTTAATATACCCTAGTAAGTTGTGGTGAAGCATTAGGATCCCATTTCCATGCCTTAGTAAGGTGTGGCCATGCATTATTTTTATTAAGAAGGGATGTCATCAGTGGGACTCTGTAGGCAAGGCAGCAGTACTGTCAGGAATGAGTCTCCTAAGACTAGAATGATTGTGGGTGAGCGTTACCACATACTTCGATGCCTTGTCCTGGTTCTTTACATCAGATCATTGGCGTCTGTGGTTCTTCCCTAATGTGCACAGTGAATCACATTAAGAAAGTGCAGAATGCCATAGTTTACTGTACAAGGAGCACAAAGCACTGCTACATCAGGTTATTGGTGCCTGGGGCATAAGGGAATGCGCAACAGGAGCCACTCTAGTGCATGCCCTCATGTGTTAGATCATATTGCAGAGCCTTCCACAGAGCACAGAATTACTGCACAGAAGTGACAGAAAATGCTGCATAACATATCGTCAATTACCATACTAACATTATGACTGAACTGAAATTATTCATTATTTAACATACTATAATTAAATATGTGGCTTTGCTTATTTTGTGTCTATATTTATATGCATGCATGCCTTTGTATCTGTTTGTGTGTGCATATATGTGTGTGTGTACATGCTTGTATACTATAGGTATGTGTGCACGTGTATATGTATTTCTGAAAACACCAATATTAGAAGAAAAAAATGACATTAACACAAAAAGTATTGATTTTGTGTGGCAGTGTTTTCATTTTACCATTTCTAAACATCTGCAAGCCCAGTATTATTTGCAGAAGCCCAGTATTATTTGAGTTATCATTCAGTAACTGGTTTGGCTCAATCAATGCTTTATTAATCAAAAACAGGTGCTCTGGTGATGGAAATGAACAAATCTATGTGATGGCTGGGGTTGTTGATGGGAAATCTAGAACCAAATGTTTATTATCCAGATAAATGGTTTTTCAACACTTTGCTTAGATCTTGTAAGCTAACATTCTTTTTTTGTCTCTTTGATTTTATTTTTGAAATGTCATCCTTTGCACTAAATCTTACTTAGTAAATAGTATAAAGTATGTACAGGAAATAGGGATGGATGGACCAGTGGGACAGGGAGGGATGGGGTGGGTAAAGGGGTTGTTTTTTTTATTTCCTGCAGTTCTGTAATGTTGTGATAAAATACTGCTTGATTAACAGGAAACAAATAAAAAAAATTGATCACAAACACTTTGCTTAGATGCCTGTATAGGGCTACATATATATGTATATGTATATGTCCCTATACAGGCACCTAAGCAAATTGTTAAAAAAACAAAACATAGGCATATGTGTGTGTGTGTGTGTGTGTGTGTGTGTGTGTGTATGTCTGTATTTAGGTGTGCATATCTTCCTATAGTCGGGTTATTGTCCTCACTGATCGACATCCCACAGGAATGTATGTCTCTCATTCATTGAATCTCTGTGAATTCCTGCGTTTTTACACTAGGCTCTTTTGTTAACCAATTAAAATGCACTTTGTATGTGACGTCAGAGCTGCTCCGGGAAGATGCCGCTTAGCTTATTCCATTCCAGGGTTTGGCGCCTCCCGCTTCGGCTCCAGTCCGATCAATCACCGCGTTGCTGCTGTTTTTCCCCCCACCATCCGAAAACCGTCTCCTGTTCGGTGAGTGGCTAGTAGGGGCGGAAAGGATATCCTAAACCATATGCTGCGTCCAAAACCACATACTACCATACTAACTAGTATGTCAAAACTAGTACGCCACCATTAGAAATCCATTCATTAGAATAGTATGTAAAGTATAGCAGTATGCTGATGTGGACGCAGCCATATACTCATTTTTATTGTGGACGAACGATTTTAATGAAAGAATGAATCGAGTAACTCAGGAGTAGCAACCACTGCTTGAATAAAACAATATCAGGTCCAAAAACTCCTCCAGTAAAGAGTTAAATGCACAGAACTGCAGTTGAACTTCTTATGAGCCTATATCCAGCATTTGTTAGCATATGAACTGAAGTTTGAAGGGATCTGCTGAAGCCTGAGCAACAGAAAGGCAGTCCAGGGGCTGTCACCGACAGGTAAAAAAACAATTAGGAATTAAATGCGAATGACTAAAATAAAAGTAGATTACTCTTACATTTGCTTAATATATGTAAAATCAATAAACAACTTGCAAAATACCTAGAAAAGTACACCTCCATTAAAACTGTAGGCAAATTTTTAAGTACCTATAGCAGAGTAAATATAACAGCCGCCTTTGGAAGTAGTATTCCGCCTCCTGCTCTGGGATTAGCTAGTAGTTCATAAGAACAACCAGCCAATCCCAGCGCACGAACTGGGATACTTCTAGCCATTCCAAGTACAGGAGGCGGGACTTGTCGGAAGAGGGTGGGGGGAAAAACAACGCTGCTGCAGCACCGTGGTTCTCTCCCTCTCACACACACGCTTGAGATGAGTCTTGGCGGTAGGGGGACCTTCTATCCTTGGCAAGCCGCGCTTTAATTCTAGCCACACGGCGAGACTCCAGCAGAGATACACACACGGTGGACACTGTTACGGATTTATTTCTGTTTTTTTGTCCAGGAACTACGTCTTCTTGATCTGAGTCGACACTCTGCAGGTAAGAGCGGTATCTAGTGTGAGATTACCCATGCTGTTGATTGTAGTTTGACATTTTTGCATTGCTTATGGTGCGAATGAAGGAACGCTGCGAAGTCTACGAAACCAAACCAAACGCCCCCAAATTGATGAACGTTAGCTTGGTCATGGTGTTGATATTCATGAGTCTGGCAGTTTGCCAGTTGTGCTTTTGGCTGTGTGATGGATTTGATGGTCAAGGGGGTTATTGTCCAATGTCATAACGATTTCGTTTAGCGGATTCCACATAAGTGCCAGTCAGTAACGTTGCGTTAGGCGCTGAACTGTTGACTGTGAGACCGTTGGGACCGTTTGACCGGTACATTTTAAACTGAAATTTTGCCCGCGTGAACGTTAATTGTGCAATTTGGCTCTGAAAGTCATTGAATATGAATTTGCCGAATTTGAGCCCTGTCGTTGAAATAAGTTTAATGTGATCTTCAAGGCCTTTACACATACATTAAATAGAGAAAAACGTTGCTTGCAAAATTTGCCTGTAATACTGGCAGTTAATCTCTGAAATAAGCCAAGTTAACGTTAGTGAATTGACACGCTTCCACAGAATATGTACTACTGCACAAAAGGCTAAAGCCACTGTAGACGATTATAATGAAAAAACGTTGAGCATGAGATGCAACCCTTTACTGGCTGAGTGATAACACATTGGGATTCGTTATGTTCATTAAGCCACAGCATTTTTCCTTGCTGAGACTTCACTTTGTGACAATAGTTAGTTTTAGACTGGACGATGGTGCATCATAGTCAGGGTCCTTGACCTGTTTTGTCGTGTATTAGAAGCAAATTGATGCTTATTAGGCATCATTTGCTATCTTGTTAGTTGAACACATTTAATGGATGCTTGTAAGCAAATTACATATTTATCACATTTTAGGTACAATAGCGTAACGATTATTCATATAGATGAACACTCAAAAGGCTGAAATAGATTTTGTCATTGTCATACACCCACTTTATTTCTGGCAAGTGTCAAACTCATTGGTACTGTTTTCCACTACATATGCGGAAAGGCCTTCAAGCGAATAGTGGTCTTTGTGAACAGCTAACAAGCTCCTTTTTGAAAAGATTGAAAAATCTATAAACAATAGTGAATATATATACTCAATAATAGTAAACAAGTAACACTAAAGTCAACAAATCTGTAAACAGGCAAGGCAGTTTGTTGCTTAACACTAGATATAAAACCCACCTTTGTGGCTTCATATTTGGCAATTAAAGTCTATGGGTGGCCAATGTTCTGTTATTGTTATTGTGATGAATTGTGTTACTGTACACTTTTCTGAGTATATCATGGGTATTGTCAGTATTTCTAAAACACTGAATAGCTGCATGTGTCAACACATTGTGCCATTATTTTTATTTTATTAATGTATTCATACATTTATTTATGAAGTTAAACATGTTTTACAGATATTGTATTACATTTTTTTTTTTTACCCATATAGGGGTGGGTGCTATAGGTGAAAATGACGATATATATTATGCATCACTGTGATTAGTTTTTCAAAGTTTGAACCAACAAAAAGAACCAAAAGTGCCACAAAGAATTTATTAATGAAATCACTTATTTTCAGCATTTCACATAGTGTTGCACTACATCCAATTAAACAGCAATTATTACAATCTGTCATGAAACATGCAGTTCACTGTTTTTAAAGTACTAATGATACCCAAGATATGCTCAGAAAAGCATATTGTGATGTAATTTGTCATGATGATGATTAAAATCATCATTTTGCCCACCCTATTCATAGTTTTTTATATCCTTTTATAAATGTGTTTCTGTCACTTTGCTAGTGCATTTTTTCTCTTACAACTTTTTTACAAACCTTAGAAAAACAAAATACTGTGATGCACATCAAGTACCATGATGTTATATTTTTACCATTTTGCCCATGCTCAATATTACACACAGCACAGTGGCCCTGCTGCGGGGCTTTTTGCTATGGGAGATTCAAACAGACCAGAGATGTTCACAAACCCTGGAATAAAAATCTTTCATAATTGAAAGCTTTATTTTTAACCTCAAATCATCTCACTGTGTCTTTTTCTTTCTCTCTCTCTCTCTCACACACACACGATCTCTAACTCTGATAGAAGGTTCTATATGTGCTCTGGTCTCCATTCTACGTTCTTTTCCCTCTTGTAAAGTACATCAATAATGAATGCCTCTCAGATTGGTGTTTGTGTGTGTGTATGTGTGTTTTAAGGAATTTCTCTCATTGTTACAGGGTCCACTGCCCCTAAAAACAATTTAAACATGAAACAGATGGCTTATAAAAACAGATGGTGTTCAAGTGTGTATAACTGTATGTTTATAAGACCTGACTGATATTAAAATTTTGTGACTGAAATTTTGATAACCAACATCAGCCAATATAATTTTATATTTATATTTTAAATTTTCATTTTATACTCCAGATGTTTGAGTTAAATAGTGCTTTAATGAGTAATAGTATTGTCTGTCCCAATTATCACATATTTTAAACTTAAATAAACAACAGAAATTCACTTAAGATATTGTAACTGTGGTGGCAGAGTTACCTACAGCACTTTGCGTGTTTGTCGTTTGAATTTTGTTTGTTTTGACTTTAGTTAAATTGTTTTTTCATAGTTCAGAAGTTCAAGTCCTGCAGGTGCTGCGACCACAACCCCCCCCCACTAATTATCGGCCGATACCAGTAATACTGTGGGCTGTTAATATCGGCCAACCAATAGACTAAATATAAATGTCCGTAAACATGAGGGAAAAAAAAGGATTGTTTGTCATTTCAGAGATAACTGTACTGCATGCAGCCATGTGTCTTGCATTTTGACTTAAGCATGTTCCATGCTGTGGCATGAAACTGCTGTTGAGGCTTCCCCTTCCCTGATCATTTGTTTCAAGGAATGTTGGTCTTTTTGTAGATAAGTGTAATGCATGCAGGCGTGCGCAAGTTATTTTTAGAATTGTGTCTTCCATGTTGTAGCGATTAGCAAATGGGCTGTGTATGTGTGCGTAGACATCTATGCCGCCACATTCAGCGATTGTGTTCCACTGTGCCTGAGGCTACGGTGACAGTAGTGTAGCAAATGTGCACTAGTGTATATTTCACCCAGCCTGAGGGCACACTTCACACGCCCAGCTGCTTGCCTAAGGGCACACTTTAGACTTCACCGCTATGCCTTTTATCAGTGGTAGTGTGTACTTCACCACTTCACCTTACAGAGCACCTAATTCTATTGTTCTATTGTTCTATTATCGATCTATTGTTCAATTTACCTATATCTTCCTATTTCAGGCTGCATTCTAGGAAAAAACCCTTGAGGGCAGATGCCTATGACCTTTATAATGGCTCTAGTATTGTGCACTCAAATAGTGTTCAGTCCCATAAACCATTTGGTTGGTGACATAATCCTTCTCTTGCTCAGCCTTGCCAAGACCCTCTCATGTATGCCATATGACAGTGGCAACAAGCTCAATTCTTGGAGGATCTCTATGCTCTCTGCTACATTTAGTGCTTCCTCTGCTGCAACACATCTAATTCAGCTCATGATGGGTTAGTTCTGATGTGCTAACGCAAGAACACTAAACCCCGAAGTAGGGCTGTACCTAAATTTTGAAAAAAACAAAGATTAAATACGCCTATCGCAAATTGGAAAAAACAGACTTTAGAAATAATTTTAATGGTAATGCAAATGAGAAATGGTGACTAAAACAATGTCTTTTTTGCTTTCCATGCCAAGCATTCAAGCAGTTTGCGCAGCCAAAGATCAGTGAAAATGTCAACCATGTGGAACTATTTCACAGTTTTTACAAGGGATATTAGACAGGTGTAATTTGTAATCACTGATCATGCAAGTATCAAGAAGGGGTACAATGCCTAAGAACTTTTCCACTGCAGGTTAGATGCTTGAAATTATGTCATTCTGCTCAATATTCAGAATACAAAACAACAGAAGCAAAAAGGAAGCTCATTGCAAGCTCACAGACACCATCAGGCACAGTTTGTCACAATTCACAAATGACATTGTCAAACGGTAACTAACAATAATAGTATTCAGTGCCTTGGATGCAATAACGATTCTCTGTTGTTGAGGACATTGGATTTTTGGAATATACTGTAGCCTATATACTGTAATAATTTTAGTATGTTTATTTTTGGTATGCTGTTTTTATTTATGGTCAATTTGTTTTGCTTTCAGTTTTTGACACAGAGTGTAATGAAATTTAATCTCTGTTTCAGCCAAGGATTTTTCTATTGGTGCCTTTGTACTAGTGCAGCTTGACAAATAGGTAAAGGTAGATAATATGACAGTATATTATTGTTATCATGCCAAATCACAATACGCTTTTCCGTGTAGTAGTAGTGGGATACTTTTTGGTAAACGCACAGGGGATCCTATAACAGCTATATATTTGTATCTTTTGTGTTTTTGTAAGATATCACAAGCCTCCTAAATGTAAATGTGTTAAAATTGTATTTAATGTAATTTTTATTTGGATATTACAAACCACAGTTAGGTGTGTTTTTTTTTTTTACTATTTGAACAAAATAGTTTTTTTGAGTAATGCGAGTTAAGCTTATAAATTGTATTTGAATCCTATATACAGTAACAAAACATGTATCATGATTCATTCTGCTGTGTTATGCATCATTATGAAGTAAACTGTCTTTTTAAAATCAAATTGCTTTGAAGGGTAGACTTCATCACATTCCATGCTTCATCAAGGAACTGCATTAGAGGCTTCTACTTTGCTTGATCTGCTCTTAATACATTCATTCTGTGACCTTTCATTCCCTCTTCTTCCTTTATGATGTTTCTCTCTCTCTCTCTCTCTCTGCCTCAGCTTTGGTTTAGGTACCATGTTGCTTTAAGTGATATATGTATATATGTAAAATATGTATCTATTGTATAAGTTGTAAATATTGCAAAATATATTATGTTTTATTGTGATAAAAGGTTAGGTTTTTTTCATGCTCATATTTTTAAAAAAAAACAGCACATTGCTGCTGTTGGAACAAAACCAAGTCAATGGAACCTGACTTTTTGGGCTGTTTCTATTGGTCCATTCGTCATGAAATTTACACATAATGTAAAAAGAGCAACAGACATTTTCAAATTATCTCAAAAACTGAAAAACAAAAACAAAAATTTAGATACAAGGTTGTTCCAGCAGCAGCGACATGCATAGTTGTGATCAATCAACAGCCACCGTACCAGCATGACTATGTGTCTGCACGGAATGAAAAAATTACATCATTAACTGCTGACTGACATTTTAAGGTAATGTTCCAGTTCTGGAAAAGTTAAGGATGATTACATATTTGGTTATGTTTTTGTTCCTTGCAAAATACTGTTTGGCTTTTATTTTCATTCCCCAAACCATGTAGCTTTGAGTATGACGCAGTCACATAGTCTTCAAATTTAGCTGGATAAAAAGCAGGCTACATTCCAAAGTTATAAAGGAAAAAGTGGTAACACATTACAATTTTAGTTTCATACTTAATCAATAGGAAAATTAGTCTTGCTAAAAATGGACCCTCAGCCATGCACCTCTTCTTTAAGTATCAGTGTAACTTAAAAGCCAATTAAATAATATAATAACACAAAGCAAAATACAAGAATACAACATTTATTTTGTTTAATACACATACAGTTTCACCAGTAAGGGCTGTTGCTTTGTAGGCTGATCTACACTTTGTTTCTCAAAGTGTTTCTCTGAGTGATGATAGAAGAAATGTATAATGACTCTATTTATTGATTCATTGACTACCAAACTCATATCAGTAGCAAACAATTGTGTTATTCGTATTACAGCAGTAATATCTGTATCAGTGTGCATGTATGTGCGCATGGGCATGTGCTTGGTGGGGGGGCAGTTGGTGGCTTTGAAGGCCTTTTGCAGTGTTAATGTTGCAGTAGACGGACGACTGGCAAACCGGTTGTCATTATTTTCAATGAAGTTCTGACGGAAAATACTGCCACTGTCAGCGGCAACGTTCAGAACAGAACATTCTGTCAAATGTTACATTTTTCCAACTTTGCTATCACAGTGGTTAAATGAACCAGAAGTTGATTTTTTGGGAACCATGGACATCTCATTGTTGAATTTCAGGGAAACTCAGTATTGTACAACCAGAATAAAAGAGTAGATTGTCCTCCTGCCTTGTATATAGGTAAATGACAAAGTACTTGATAAATTGCAAATTACAAATTACCTGCATCAGCACTGATGTTCATATCATGTATGTCACTTTTATCCAATGTCACTTCACATTTCAGTATGGACTGTGCAGATCTTATAAACAAAGATTTCTTTCCTTTAGTAACATTGGCCTGTACTCACTCCTAACATGCAAAGACATATGCAGATTAGGGCTGCACAATATGGATAAAGTTTCACATTAAGATTATACTGCTACATATTCAAAGCCTGATATTATTTACAACATTTCATTAATACATCAATGAATCCCTGATGCTATGTAGTCAAAAATTGGCCTACATTATTGTTGAAAATCCAAACACACAATGAAGCTCATCTGGAGCTGTGATTGGTTAGGATGCTCACAGCAAGCACTAACATTTACAAGCATTTACATTTAGTAAATCAATTAAAGGGATCATTTTTATATTGCACTTCAGTGATTTAAGTATTGTAAATGCAAATTTCACAGAAACAAATAAATGATTATATTATACAGCCCTAATGCAGACACAAAAAACATTATTAAGAGATCATTATGATAAAGATTTTAAGAGATTACACTACAGTTAAATTATTACTATTTTTGCAACTGAGAGATCTTTTGGACTTCAGGCAAGTAGCCTAAGATTACCTGAGTGCTAATGTTTAGAAGTCCTCATAAGCTAAACTGCCATCAGTATCGGATATGAGGCTACAATTACAGTCAGAAGTTCACTCCTCCTTTATTTCTCTCTTTATCTCCCCTCTTCTGTCACTCTGAAACCAAAGGCTCCAACACCTCTCAGATGGCCTGCCCCGGACACCCTGCTAGCATTTTCTGCAACCCTGCAGAGGGTTGAGTGAGGCAATGAGGCTGAGTTTGGATCTCTGACTTAACTAGCTTTATGGTAACGTGTTTGTCACCCCAATGTTGATTTTTCAAAATACAATTTTTAAAAATCTTATAGTTTCATTTTTCTTTTTATTTGTGCCATACATAGAGGTGCAAAAAGGCATTTTGTAATTGAAGACCTGCCCAGAAAAACAAGAAAATGTAAAAATTTTATGTTCAAAAGATAATGTTCTAAAGTAATGTTTAAGGAAATGCAAACATATTCTGTTAAATTGTGTGCATGATGCATGTGTGATGTACATTTCTCATAATATATATATTTTAAAATTTCAAAAGGTAGGCACTGTGCGCTTCAGCACTCGGCAGCCCCACTCTGTAAGTTTGCGTGGTCTCCTGCTTCGTAGCTAAGCTCTTGTTTCTCCTAGGTGCTTCCATTTCACTACAATAGCACTTACAGTTGACAGTGACCGATCTAGCAGGACAGAAACTTCACAAACTGACTTGTGGCAAAGGTGGCATCCTATGCCAGTGCCATGTTTGAAGTCACAAGCTCTTCAGTACGACTCATTCTACTGCCAGTGTTTGTCTTTTAGGACTGCAAAGCTATGTGCTTAATTTTATCCACTTGTTAGCAATGGGTGGTGGCTGAAACACCTGAACTCAATAATTAGGAGGGGTATCCCTATACTGTAACAATAGAGCTGACACATTGTTACTATACGATTTACACAGGTATTGCACTGGTTGTTGCAGTTGTTTACAAACTCTCTATAATTGCTTTAAATCTGTTTCGTTTTTAATGATACATGCATTTGTTCAGTGTGCTAGAAATACTCAAAATATTCACAGCATAGTGAGTGAGATATCAGGTAAAGTGAAATGAATAAGCTTGATGCTGTATTGCTCTTTAAGTGACAGTACCCAATCAAAATCAGTTATAATTGGACATCTGTCCGATTCCATGAAGTATGTTGTGAGTGGGCTTACAAATCAGAATATTTTTCTTAAACATACTGTTTATTTGTATATGTATAAAACTTAATGAATATTGTATTTGTGCCTTTTGTTGTGTTATTTTGTTCTTTAATTGGCTTTCAAGTTACACTATTACTTAAAGAAGAGGTTTGTGTGTCTATTTCCAGTAAAACTTACTTGATCATTGTTTATTTTACCTATTGAAAAAGCATGAAACTAAATATGTAATGTGTAGCCCTTTTCCTTTATGTCTTAGAGCGGTTCTGCTCCTAGAGGTTCTGCCCCGTCCCGTAGTCTGCAGACAGCCCCTTTTTTCCTGAGCAGTTGCAAACAGAGAAGTTTTTCCAATGGCGTCATTTCTACCTTACTAGTGTGAGCCAGAGTCCAATCTTGAAAGTCACTCTCCAGTAGTTGCTGTGCGTTGTGAGAGGACATGTCAAGCTTGCTAGTAGGCAAGGATTGTGTTACGAGATTGCATCATCTTGTCACAAAGGAAAAGGGCTGGAATTCCAACAAGGTGTTTTAGGCAGTTGAGAAAAGTGGTTTCTGTGGGAGAGAGGTACTCCATCTGGCATGTACTTTGAGCTGTGTAACATTTCAGACCATTTACATGCATAAAAAGCTATGTAACACGCTAAAGGAAAGGAAAAACTAGAAAAGCATAATAGGTCCTCTTTACCAAGATTTAAAGTAGCTTATTTATGAATTGCCACCAAACCCAAGCAGTTTTGGATCAACAGCATACTTTTGGTCACTGTATCATTTTATGCATGCTGCAAAGTGACTGTAAATGACTGTCTGAAGAAGATAGCTATATTAGCTTTATATGAGCTTTATTAGCATCTTAAACATTTTTACCTGCATCACTGCACAATTCAAAGATGAGCCAAGATAAATTAAGCTTACTACATGTTTTCTCAATATTACGTTTATCATTATGTTTAAGTATGCATTAGCCAGATAATTAGTCTTGTTTGCTTTCGTAACAACCTGTAGTAAATAATTGCAATAGCTAAATTTTAGAGATAATTACAAGTTTACCAACAGAAAAATTCAAAGCCTGTGTTTGTGAACATGTGCTTATCAATACAAACACAACTTCCAACTCTCACGCTGTACTACTAATTAAGTAATTACTTAATTATTGCAGTAGGGGTGTACTGTAGGGGTGATATGCATGTGAATTTTTTTTTGATTTAGGGGTTATGAGATGATAGATGACATGAATTGAATTCAGTTAGATTGCATGCTATAAAATGCTTGATAGTGTGAATGGCTTCTATATTTCTGTTCAGCGCCATCTGTGACATTCCTAAAAGTGATAACACAAACATAAAAAATATCTGCTGTGTAGCTCTTGAAACTAGAAAAAAACTGTTTTGATTAGTCTACCTTTGAGAGTCGGTTAACCAATCTGTTTAAAATAGAGATCAAACTTGAGCTGGAACATGTGAAATCATGCTTGTATTTGTCTTCTGTTTGGGAACACTTCAGTTTCCCAGTCGAGTGCAATAATAATGGGCAAAGAGTGGTCGGTCAAACTCAAAAATACTAGGTCATTTGTGAAGACCTCACCCATATGTGCCAGTTACCTGAGCGGGGAGTAAACACAAGTCACAACAGCTACTTCTCCCTACAGGATTCAAGCAGCTGCTAAGTACCTGTTCTGAAAGGGCAAAACACATAGTGTGCTCCATAGGGATGTTTATAGCTTCCGACTTTGCGCAACTGTTCAGTTGTAGAGAGTCTTAGATTCCCAGTTTGTTGGTAGTGATTGAGCCACATTAGAAGATCTCCTCTCACACTTACTTGAGTCAGAAGGTAAGAGCCACACTTTGGAATGAAATTAACCTTTTTTTATTTTATTCAAACTGGTTTATGAACATTATGTCAGGGTTGGAACAGAAACATTAAAATATTGTTTCCGTTCGAAGCAAAACAGTTCATTTTTTATTTTGTGTTTGAGCCCTGGTTATATTTACCTGTATGCTCACATCACAGGACTAGTGTCACCACTGTGCCAAGAGCTGTGTGGTATACGTGTATTTGTGAGTATGGCCTTCTTCTAGTGATTACTACCCCCTTTACATCCCCTTACATGAACACAAACACAGCTGTGCTATCAGTTTTGCTTTTTTAGCTCCTCTGGCGTGTACCAGCTCTGTAGGAAACAGTGTTCCTCTACATACACACAGACATGTTAAAGGCTTGCAGAGAAAATGATGGAAAGACACCAGTTAAAATAAGAGTAGAATATAAAGCAGGGCTGGTAGAAAAAAAAGGGACTGAATAGTGATGAGAGGCTAGAAGTTCCGTAGTAGAGAGAGAAGAATCAGAAGAATTCTTCTGACCATATTTCTAACTTCAATCTAAGGTTTTGGAGTGTGAGTTGGTATCAAGAATAACACACTTACAGATGCAGTTAAAGATGCACGTGCTGTGCACAGAATATAGTATGCTGATCTGTTTCATTTAACCACAATTTACAATAGGGATTGACTGATGATCAAAAACAATAATTAACATTTTTCTATTCATCGGAATCAGCAATTTAACTTGGCATGGATTGGTTGAAGCCTTGACCACGTGTTGAGAAAAAAGTCTCTGTGGCTGCATTCCTGAAACACTAAAAGTTACTACTTTTTCCTACTGATCCTCCTCCTCGTCTGTGACCTGGAACATTTTTGGTGACTTCATCTTACTGGCTGTTCCAGTATTGGAGGAGATAAGAGAAGCCACTCCAAACAGCTGCTTCCAGTGAAGGATAGTCTTTTACAGATTTTGAAGTGGCATCACTGCATGCATGCCCAGAGAGCATGGACAACATGGAAGATGTATGATTATTATTGGGTCTGTGTGTCTGCCCTGCAATGGACTGGCGACCTGTCCAGGGTGTATCCTGCCTTCTGCCCAATGAAACTTCACGGAGTTAAGACTAGCTATCTGTACAACTCGCTTCAGCTCACCTCAGCTCTTAGTGTGTGTGTGTGTGTGTGTGTGTGTGTGAGAGAGAGAGAAAGAGTGCATAAGACAGTGTTGGAGAATAGTTTTGAGCCATTTGGTTTTGAAAGGTATGATGTTGGTGATCATATCTAAAGGTGTGCTATGTATTTTGGGGTGTGTGTGTGTGTGTGTGTATGGTAACATTTTAACTTGATTGCCTTGATTGTATCAAGTACCTAATTAGATGTTGAGGAACAAACGTTTACCATGATAATGCTGTTACAGATAAAAATTTGCTAATTGTCAAAGGGTTCTTTGGTTGTGAATTAAGTTTGTTAGTCTTAAAACTTTTAATATGACTTTGCTTACTAGTAGCAAATGCCATAGCATGTAATCAGGAGATTCATGAGAATTCCTGGTGGGTTGGTAACATTTTGGGCTGTTTACAGTGAGCTAATGTGCAAATTCACAGAAATAAGAATCAGAACGCTCATATGTAATATTTTAGGGGTTAAAAAGCAGCCCCCACCTTAAGAGGTACAGCCTAGGTTTGCTGATGTTGAGAGTCTCAAACAGTGTATAGAGATTAGATGAAGATGAAGGTAGCATCTTATTCTCATTTCCCATTCCACCTTAAATAATGTAGCAGTTACATTCAGACACCTGTACAGGCACTAGCATGTAACTGCTGTACTGTTTAAGGTGGACTATAATTCAGATGAGAAGCCAACATCAATCTCGAGAGATTAGCGTATCAAATGCGGCATGATAGTATAAATTTTGTACTGGCTGACACAACAGGCAGTGCACTACAGACAAGTCCTACTCTGGCCCTGCTGGTGGTTGATGTAGTGCTTTTGTGACTGAAGACAGTTCAGATGTTGTCTAAGGGTTTGCATTAAAATCTGGGAATGAGGGGCGCTGTCAAGGAGCATCATTTATTATGGATGTAGGTGGATCATGGATAATGGATATTCATGGATGATGCACAACACACATCAAGTACAAATAGATGGAATGTGATCATTTTCTTGCATCGTAGACCAGTTGTGAGGGAATCTTTATTGTTTAATTTGGCATGCAGCACACATGAACCTAAATGAGTCAGACACATAGATCATCCAACATTTTCTTGGCGTTTTGTCATTAGGGCTGTGTTTAACATATTGATACAGGAAAATATTGTTGATAGACTAATGTTGATACGTATATCAATATAGTGATGCCTCTGTTGTCAATGAATTCTCTTTTACTCAACATGTGAATGTGCAATTAAAAAACTAATACTGCATTCAAGTCTGAGACTGTTATATGGGTAACAACCAGCACATGCAAACCTGTGTTCTTATAAGCAAGGGCTTGATCTTTATTTATTATTTGTAGTTATAGTTAGTTATTGTAGTTTGTAGCCTGCTGTGATTAGGACTGGACCATTGGCATTTTGACTACATTTTAGTAGTACTGTTACATGGTGTAATGCTGATAAATTCCAAAAAGATGATGTTACTTTGTGTTATGTGTGATGTCACATTTGCCTTTGTATTTGCAATGAAAAAGCTTTCTCCTTTGCCAATCTGTGCTCTGACCTGCACTCAAGAGTAAATCACACCTTTAATGTAGTCCTCAGAAGGTCTCTCATCATATTTATTTATATATTATCACTTTATTTTTTAAAAAGAAAATGTAAGATAAATGTCTGCAGTACATCTTATTTGTTGCATCATCGTATCGCTCTGTAACGCTTGTCATGTGGTATGTATCATGTTGTGAAGTTGCTGCGAATGCCCAGCCCTACTGGCCACAAACACTGTGACAGACAGTAAACTGAAAAGGCCATAGTTATTACAGAGTTTACAGTAGGCTTCATTTTTATGGTCTCTCCAGTGGATCTCTCTGTGGGAGCAGAAAAAGCACACTTCATAAGAGATGAGCATGAAATCTGGTTCACTTTTCATAAACCATGAAGACTTGTGCCTTTTCACCTAGTGTATTGTTTAATTTAACTTTTAAACCTAAACATGGCTCTACTTAAAATTATGAGAGAATTAATGGCATGCCATATGTGATGTTTTTGCAATGATTGAGGTAAGGGAGAAGAGAAGAGGGGATTGATTCAGGGAGATGATGAAGACCCCTGCAGCTGAAACAGGAGAGAGAGGAAGGATTAGAGTCATGAAAGAAGGAAGCAAGACCACATGAAGACATAGGCCAATAGGTTTTGCTCAAGATATATGTACACATAATTTGGTAGGTACACACACATTCACTGAGAATGCACAGTAAACTGCTGATATAGGATCAGTCTTGTTTTAGCCTGCTTTTAATCAAAACATTAGCTGACATCCTAAATTGCTGATCTTGTCAGTCACTAAACCTGTATTCACTATACTCTCGCAACATTGTCATTGTATTTGTTTTGGTTAGCTGTTGAAAGATGGATTACTGTCTTATTCCTTCCAGAGGACAGCGTAGAAGTTTAGAACTAAACAGCGTTAAGATAGGAAGAGTGATTACCAATAGCTGCCACTTCATTCCAAAATTGCCAACACAACCCCTTCAAATGTTTCAGCACACTTGCAAAAAAATATTCTGTCGCTACCCTGTTTTCAGATGCTATCAGAATTTTAAATTTTGAACAAAATTTTCACAATATTTGTCTGTATTATCTACTGCCTTTTTGTTATATTTTATTTATTCCCTAATTGGTCGGTCTTTATGTTTGTAGTTTGTCCTGATCCTCTAATGTGTGTGTCTACCAGACCTCACAGCACTTAGAAAGCCTATATAAAGCAGAGCGACTTGTGTTAAGTGCTGGTTAACAGGGATCTTCTGTAGCTAAAAATGGAACGGAAGACTTGGTGTGTAGTAATACTTAAGAGCAGATAATGACTACCCACGTAAATCCCCTTGATGGTTAAGATTTGGCTGATGTTGAGTGAAGGTGATAATTACAAGAGAGGATTTGGAGTCAACAGTAGGATAGGCACACTAAAGTGTATAAGCTTTATTAACATGACAGTGTTCATAATGTATACGTCTGGAGGTACAGCAATTGAAAGCTTTCAATTCCTATCTGCTTCTTTTGATGAGAGTAATGGGGTAACACACTAAATCATAGCCCTGTTAATTCTATGCCTGTTATGTCCTTGCACAACTTACAAATGAGACTAGAACTGGGAGTTGGTAGGCCTGGAGCTGGGGGTGAATTGGATGGTGATATCATATTAAATGTGCTGGTGTGGGTTAGGTTGATTGTGACTATTGGTGTTCCAACAGTAATATTGCTTTAGGTGACATAATTAACCTGGTATTACTGATATGAAAAATGTTATTACCATTTTTAAACTAAAATGCAAATGGCTAATACATTTGGCCAATACAATTTTTATGGTTACAATTTAAACAGACTTTGATTGTTTTAGTTAAGCTGGCAGTGAACTGACCCTTCTCGCTGAGTATAGTGTCTTATTGTAGATGTGTATCATGTGTGTAGAAGTGCATTTTACAGAAACCACAGGACTTAGAGACATTATCAGTGCTGTATTGGCATGATTAGGGTGGATACCGTTAAATCTGTTGATAATATTTGTTGTGTCTTTACATATACATTGGTCAGGCCCTAATATATGCAACCCCGTTTTCAAAAAAAGTTTGGACGCTCTGCAGAATATAAATAAAAATAGAATGCAATGATATGCACATCATGTAAAGCATATTTTTAAAGGAAAATACTTCAAAGACAACATATCAAATGTTTAAATTGAGAAATGTAATTGAAAAATATATGCCCAGTTTGAATTTGATACCAGCAACACGTTCCAAAAAAGTTGGGTCGGGGGCATGTTTACCACTGTGTTTCATCACCTCTTCTTTTAACAACACTGTCTGTAAGTGTTTGGGAACTGAGGAGACCAACTGCTGTAGTTTTGAAAGTGAAATGTTTTCCATTTTTGTTTGATATAGGATTTCAGCTGCTCAACAGTTTGTGGTCTCCTTTGTTGTATTTTTCATTTCATAATGCGGCAAATGTTTTCAGTGGATGACAAGTCTGCACTGCAGGCAAGCCAGTTTAGCACCCAAACTCTTTTAATACGGAGCAATGATGTAACACGTGCAGAATGTGGTTTGGCATTGCCTTGCTGAAATAAGCAAGGCCTTCCCTGAAAAAGACGTTGTCTGGATGGCAGCATATGTTGCCAAAACATATATATCATTCAGTATTAATGGTGCCTTCAGAGATGTGCACGTCATCCATGTCATGTGCACTAATGCACCCCTATACCATCATGAATACTGGCTTTTGAACTGTGCACTGATAACAAGCCTGATGGTCTTTAGCCTGGAGGACACAGTGTCCCTGATTTCCAGAAAGAATTTCAAATTTTGATTTGTCAGACCACGGAACACTTTTCCACTTCATCTCAGTCCATCTTAAATGAGCTCAGGCCTAGATAAAATGGCAGCATTTCTGGATCCTGTTTATGTACGGTTTCTTCTTTGCGTTTTAGAATTTTAACTTGCATTTCTGGAGGCAGTGATGGCCTGTGTTCAGACAGTGGTTTTCTGAAGTGTTCCTAAGCCCATGCAGTGATTTCTACAACAGAATTGTGTCTGTTTTTGATGCAGTGCCATCTGAGGGCCCAAAGATCCACCAGCCTTTTGTTGCCCCTGTCCCAACTTTTTTGGAATGTGTTGTTGGCATCAAATTGAGCATATATTTTTCAAAAAACAATAAAATGTCTTTGTTGCAACATTTGATATGTTGTCTCTATACTATTTTCAATTAAATATAGGGGTTAAATGATTTGTGAAAAATCATTGCATTTTGTTTTTATTTACATTTTGCACAGCATCCCAACTTTTTTGGGAAATGGGGTTGTAATAGATTGCAGCTAATATCTCCACACTGTGCATTGGGATGTACTGTCATGATGCATTGTTGCTACCAATTTACCCCAGTGTTAAATTCAGACAGCTATTGGAAACCCTGCCTCTATAATGAGCTACATTGTCTGTTTCACATGAAACTAATGCATTGTGATCTAATTTTGTCAGTTTGAGCTTGTAAATACACTGTGGAAAACTGAAATGTATTATTTGTTTTATCCCCACAACTGACCATGTGTTATCCTTTATCCAAATGAGATGACAATATAATCTGATCAGTGTGCTAGATACTCCATGGTAATCGGGAGGCTCCTGTTAGTACTCTGGTGCTGGCTGGTTGCCAACTCTCTTGCCTCAAAGGTGATGATGCTTCAACAGCAGCAAAATATTCAGAAGACAACTCTTTGTATGTAATGTTTGGATCGTTTTCTTTGACTTTTAAAATGGAAATCTAAGATGTCCTAGGGGATAATTTGTTTTTCTGTTTTTCATTTTAGAAAAGAGCCTTGGCAGCTGTGCCTATTTGCCATGCAGAGTAAAAGAACAGCCCTGCCCTCTTTGTTAGTGTTGGTACATCTGACAGTAGTAGCTAGCATGCTAAATAGTTACTTTTTAATGGCAAGTGTAGACAAATGCCAAATAGATACTTTTAAATGAGAAGGTAAGGAAAAATATGATAGTTTAATATCACATAGTTTAATTATCATAAATGTAGTTTACCCAGTTTTTGTGTAGCTACGGATTGTAGTGATGTCATGAAAATGTATAAATATACCATCTAATGTAAGGTAACTTGACAAATGTTTACAAGTGATTAATGTTAAAACACATTTACCGTCAGAATGTTTTAAATAATAAGGCTGCTGAAGGGAGCTTAAGCTTTGATGACAAACATAAACCAGTTAACCAGATTTAAAGTAAAATTTTCATTCCAGAGCAGCTAAATGTTATATATTCACAAGGCTGAAGTTGACTTATTCACAAGTTTCTTGTTTGAATCTTCCGTTCCACCTCAAATGATACAGCAGTTACCATAAATATTATTTCATTGTTTTGTTTTCTTTCCTTGTACCATTTTAAAACCTTGTTTTTTTGCAACCACAGTCTTGAAGAAAATGAAGAGTTTGGTTTCTGTAGAAGATTTAGGGTGCAGAGTGGTGCAGTGTAGAGGCAGATGTATCAAAAATGTTTTTGTCAGCAGCTGGTGAGCAGCATTGGATTATCATAAAGCTGGTAAACAAACTTTGCGCTACTGCAATTGTGCGATTGTGTGCATTTTAACAAAGTAATTTTTAAAATTGCATAACAGTGATTTTTTCCTGAATTTGTATTTGAACATCTTTGCATTTTGAATCAGATCCCTTAATATGAGGGGATAGGTATAGGTTAGGTAAATCCATTATCATTAATGAACAGTCACTGGACAGACTTATAGGTTGTATTTGTATTTAATTTGTAGGTTGTAGTTTTATTTTATCCAGCACTTGTACGCTGTCTATTTTATGTGTAGTTTCTTTTAAAAAGATACAGACATTGCTACTATATATTTTTAGAAAAGTGGCTGTTGAAATCACTTGGACTTCTGCCTTGCCTTGTCTTGTTTCTGTTTGATCTAATTTAAATCAAAGGTAAAGCTGCTGTTATACAGACTCAGAGCTGTACAGCTAGAAACACTGCATAAAAAGAAAGAAATGAAGTAGAGATTTTGATCAGCAGAGATTAAATATCTAAGTGCCATATGCCTAACATACATCATAGATCATTCTTTTGGTGTAAGCACAGTGCATGTGTCTGCATGTGCAGATCTGCAGGTGAAAAGAGAATGCACTGATCATAAGTAACACATTTAGCAAAGGCATGCATCTTTGTCTTTCTCTGGTAAATAAAGGGGTGGAGTGTGGTGTGGTGATGTAGTTATGACATACGCCTGCATGTTTGCAGGCGTCTGAGGAGATGGCAGCATGAAGCTAGACCCTAAAACTCTGCCAGATTTAATTTCACGCCCCGTAGAGCACACACACTCACGCTCACTAACACACACAAACACACGCTGAGACGGAAGGCACAGTGACATTTACATGGCCTCCTATACCACCGGCAGTCACTACAACCTCACGGCAAAGGCTAAATCAAGCAATTTGGAGAGAGGGAAAGTTAGATAAGAGAGGGCAATAGTCGAGGAAGGAAGGAACAGCAAAGTAATAACAAGAAATTATAGTGTTAATAGAAGATTATTCTGGAAGAGGAAAAAAAGAGAAAAGAGGAAAGGGTGATGGTGGTAGAGAAACATGCAGATAGCTAACTGCGGTATGCTGAGCAGCCAAGAGTAGTGTGTTAATTAAACAGTTTCCTTATGAAAGGAAATTTTGCACTAAACAACTTTTATCAAGGTAAACAAGATGGATGGACACAGCTGTTAGCTGCATGTGTGTGACTGTACTCTATTAAAACGTTTAGGCTACTTAAACAGCTCATCCATTTAATGTTACAAAGTAGGACATTAAAACAGCTTTAATTGAACACTAATAGTAATTGCATACTAATGCACAAGAGTACCCTGTATTGGCAGTTAATTGCTTAAAATGCAATAATGTTGCATCAATTGGTAGGGCTGTCCCGAATGCAATTTTTTGGACTCCAGAGCTGCGGCAGGAATGAACAGCAAACATTCTACAGGTTCGGAGGGTCATTTAAGTCATTCAAATGCCTGTACCCATGTTGAAAGGTTAGCTGCTTGGCAGAATGCTGCAGTGCTCACAGCATGGCTTCACTCTGTCTACCAGGCCCACTAACCTTGCTGAGTGGCAGGCTAAGTGGTACTAGCACAGTGCATGCACAGGTTAACCAGCGCTTCACGGAGGTGGTCAAACTCTAGGTATGAAGGGGATACATCGTGGCCCTAGTAAGGGTCCAGTACAGCGGGGCACTGTTTGCAGCCCCTGAGAATACATGCTGTCTAGCACTGTGTTAGCGTGACATTCACTGCTGTGAATGGGATGTCAGGCGCCCAAGCTGAGATGGTATATATTTTCACATTTTAACAGTGCACTTAAAAGTATGAATATAGTACAAGAATGTGCTGACAAAGTGTACTGTGTTTTTTTAAGAGAAGTAATATTTATGCTATGCTGTTCTGAGTTTATTTGTACAAGTACATTTATGTTAAAGAGCCTGGGCAGAGGGTTTTAGCTGTTAGCTACCGCTGGAGAAGTGCCTGTTGGCACGTTGTTTTTTTTTGATGAAATGAAAATGAAACAGATTTCAATACTATTAGTTAAACTTTATTGACTGATATGATTGTTAGTTGTTAACTTTCAGTGGTTAAATATGACTGTCTAATATTAATTGTTTTCCTACAATTTTCTTAAAACTTTAATCAATGCACTTTGCCAGTTGTGTTATCAAAATGCACCCACATTTGAGGTAGTGCAACTTTATCCAATTTATTGATTTTTTTTTCTAGAAAGCTGCTTTAATGATTTTTAATTTATTCATCAGCATGTATAGTGCTGATATAGCAAGATGTTAGCCTTCTCCTGTTTAAACTCTGAACCCTATAACCTTGTTTCTTTACACAGAATATTTTTGGTCAAACAAATTAAACATCGTTTTGTCTGCACAAAACTGTACTTTTCCTATTTCCCATTTTTCCTATGAGCGTGGGCCTCGTGGACCTCGTAAATTCTGTTATCTACCCGAGTGTGTAAATCCAGCATGCCAAATTTAAAACTAAAATAATGAAAGTAGAGAAGATGCAAAAATATGAAACTGGGGGAAATGCAGAGTAAGCTCTATTAAAAGTGGGAAGTGGACAGTGAGATCTTGAATGTGATATATGAACCTGACCCAAGCCCAACACATATTTTCTAAAATAATGTCCAGCCCAACCAAACTTTGCATTTGGACAAATGTTTCCTAAATTATTTCCTAGAAAGTCTTAGGTCATTTTAATTTTTCCAGTGCTTCATTTTGTAATCCCTTTGGTGAATGTAATAATTTGTGACCCTAATGTGTCTTTACTTATTCAGTTTTAGTGAATGCTAGTGACAGTGAAATGACGAAAGTCAGCTGAATTAATTAATATTTATTATTAGGCTGCTTCAAAGTGCTCTGTCCCTTGTCTCAGTCTTGTGTACAGATCTGTTGATGGTAACAGGATTCTAATGACACTAATTTACACTAGAATTAATATTTAAATTTTAACAAACTGTAATGTAATCTGTTGAATTATTAATTCATTCTAGAATCTGTAGTGATGGCTGTAACGTATTATATTTAAGTGGCTTTGAGATGATCAGACAATGAGTTCAAGGGAACAGAAGTCTGAAACAGAATGAGACTGCAGAATGAGAAAGTTTGTGACCTTCTAACGGATGGCTGCTTAGATCTGGACGCCGTTCCCACCGTCGGAAATATCATTTTATCCCATGGACAGACTGTTGTTTTTTTATTGTATTCGACGCCTAAAGTGTTTAAGACATGTCTAAATCGCAAGAAAGTCGAGATTTTCCGCTCTTTAACGCCTCACGGCCTCAACGCACTAGCACTGCCAAGAAGAAGAGCCTTGACGAGCATGGCGAGTCTAGCCAAAACGACCCAGTGCTAACTGAAATGCGAGAAATTAGCTCTCGACTTGAATTAATCAACTCTCGGCTGGACAGCATCGACAGGCGCCTCAATACCATCGGTAGCTCCATATCCACACTGTAAGAATCGCTGGTCATTTTAACACTTTAGCTGGTCACCTCTAACGAAGCCCGCCTGTCTGAAGCCGAGAACAGGACCTCCACGCTGGACGACTCAGCACATACTCAGCAGTCCGCGATAGCGAAGTTAAGAGGAGAGCTAGCGCAATTGCTAACAAAAATTGATGACCTGGAAAATCGGAACCGGCGTAAAAACCTGAGAATAATCGGTCTCCCTGAAAAAGCTGAGGGTTCCGACTTGGCAAAGTTTCTAAGAGATATGCTCCCTGTTTGGCTGGAGCTTCCCGCCGAACTGAGCTTGGAGATCGAACGGGCGCACAGAACACCTACTGCGCTCTCAAATTTGAAGACGACGCCACGGAACCTCACGGTCCGGTTCTTGCGCTACACCGACAAAGAGACGGTGCTTCGAGATGCCCAGGTGAAACGGCACGTCCTGCAACAATAGCACCATTCGTATTTTCCAAGATTTCTCCGCAGAGGCGATGAGTCGCCGGGAGTTTGAAGCGGTGGAAAAATACCCTTGCGGCTAAGCACATGTACCGGGGCTTTGCTTACCCCGCAAAGATGCGGTGTCTCCACAAAGGGAAAATGCATCTGTTTTCGACACCTGCTGCAGCTCACGATTTCTTGAAAACTCTTGAGGCCACACATTCACAGGAGTTAGCGGAAAGAACTCTTGAATGACTATGACTTTGCAAGTCACTGGGGTGAATAGTTGACAGGCGCCTTTCTCCGGGTTCGAGGTACTGTTTAAATTGTACATCACACAGTACATTGACACCTGATATGGTCCTTTATTAGACTATCTGGTCTAGTAAATGGTCTTGAGGCTTTGACGCTTTGTTGGAATATTTTTTTTTTTTCCCTCCTTAAGGCTCTGTTTTATGGAATGCATACGGTTGATGCAAATCACGTTTGTCTCGGCCCAGTTGTGATGCGGAACTCGTTCCAATTATGGCTATCACTATAACAAGTAGTAGTTTTTTTTTGTTTTGTTTTTTATTTTTCTTTTAATTAGGTATGTACCTTTATCTTCTTTTCCTCAACTGGTGATGGCCACACATACAGTCAATACATACATTTTTTTTTCTACTAAGATATGGATAGTTTATATAAATGTACTACACGGAACGTAAAGGGTTTGGGCCATGCAGTTAAGCGGAAATTTTTTTTAACTTTTTTGAAAAAAGAGAAAAGTTCTATAGCAATTCTCCAAGAGACACACCTTTACGATAAAGAGCACTTAAAATTAAAAAGAGACTGGGTTGGGCAGGATTTCTTCTCTTCTTATTCCTCTATGCCACACAGAAGGGGTACTACAATCTTAATTAGTAAGCATCTACCGTTTACATGTGAATCTCAAATTAATGACCATGAGGGAAGATTTGTTTTAATTTCAGGTATACTGTTGGGTCAACATGTTACCATACTTAATGTCTATGCCCCCAATGAGGATTCCCCCAGATTTATGTTGGACATAGTATTGTCTTTTAATCAACATTGTAAAGGGGTGAGACTCTTGGCAGGTTACTTTAACTGCACATTGGACCATGTAATGGATAGATTTTCACCCAGCACATTTCTAGATCTTCATCAGTTTTAAAAGACGTGTAAGAATACAGATCTAGTTGATATCTGGCGAGAACTGAACCCATCGACTAGAAATTACACTTTTTATTCTAACCCACATGCTTCTTATTCCAGAATCGACCATATCTTTATCCCAAGTAGCTTTGTCCACACAGTCCAGTCCTGCCAGATTGGTTCAATTGTCTTATCAGATCATGCCCCAGTTAGTGTACATGTTAATTTTGACACTCCAGTATGTAAAAGCAGACTCTGGAGATTTAACTGTTCCCTTCTATCGGATTCTGCATTCTGTGACCTAGTACGTTACTGGATCGAATAATATTGGGAATTTAACAAGGACTCTTATGTCTCACCATTTACGCGATGGGAAGCTTTGAAGGCCACAATCCATGGGCATATCATATCTTACACCTCATCACGTCAAAAAATGAAAATACAAAATCGGCTGTATTTAGAAAAAGAAGTAGCATACCACGAGCAGTTGCACAAATCAAATCCTAATGAATCTAACTGGGCCTCTTTGTGTAGTGCCAGAGCTAAACTTAATGTAGAATATACAAATCATATTAACAAATTACTATTCTAAGCAAAAGTATTATGAATATGGTAACAAACCTAGTAGGTTATTGGCTTATCAGATTAAAAAAGAACATTCAGAGCGATTAATAAAATCTGTGAGGACATTGACGGGTTCGCATACATACGATCCAAAGGTGATTAATACAACCTTTAAAACTTACTATGAATCCTTATATAAATCCCAAAATAAAGTTGTAGAATCTGATATTACTGCATATTTAAATAATATATCACTTGCGGTGGTCTCAGATAATGACAGATGCAGTCTTAATGCCCCTTTTTTCCCCGAAGAAATTTTTGGTGCCGTCCAGTCAATGCCTTTACGGAAAACACTGGGACCGTATGGTTACCTTGTCAAATTTTATAGAACATTTTGGCCTGAACTTCAACCTATATTGATGCCAGTTATTATGGTTCTGAGTACCCAAACTACCATGCCTGAAACCTGGAAAACTGCCTCAATATGCTTAATACTTAAGAAAGACAAAGACCCAGAAGACTGCGACTCTTACAGACCAATCAGCTTAATAAATGCAGATTGTAAAATCTTTGCTAAAGCTCTGGCACGACGATTAGAGGTGATTTTACCTAAATTAATTAACCCAGGTCAAACTAGATTTATAAGGATGCGATATGGTTCTGATAATATACGTTGACTGTTGAATATTATTGACTTTATTAGAAAAAGTAATGATCCCGCCTTTATTGTTTCTCTTGATGCAGAGAAAGCATTTGATAGGATTGAATAGCCATTCTTGTTTGCTGTCCTTAAAAAATTCAATTTGGGTCCTACTTTTATTCATTTAGTTAAACTGCTATATGCCGATCCGTACACTACAGTCAATACAAATGGGTTGCTCTCTGAAAAGTTTCAGATAAGTCAAGGAACAACACAAGGCTGCCCTCTCCCTGCATTGCTTTTTTCCATAGCGATTAAGCCACTGGCAGAAACAATTAGATGCTACCAGGACATTTCAGGTATTAGAGCAGGAGGATATAAGATTAATTTTTTTTAAATCATTAGCTTTACCTTTAAATATATCCCTTAACACAGCTTGGGTAGTTGCATCCCCCTTTCAGTTAGCGTTAGAGGGTTTTAAATACTTAGGTGTTCATATTACCCCAGACCTTAATAACTTATTGACAAAAATTACCTTCCACTTATTAATAATATAAAACATGATCTTAAATTATGGAACTTTCTCTCTATTTCCCTATTTGGCAGGGTAAACGTAATAAGAATGAATATCCTCCTTCGCTTACTCTATTTATTTCAGTCAATCCCTTGCCATTTACCCACAATTTTCTTCAAGGATTTAGAGAAGATTGATAAGAGCAAAGGAGGAAGGTGGTGCCTGTGTGCCTAATTTGCAGTTGTAATATTGGTCATCTCAAATTAAGCATATGATCAGCTGGTGTACAAATAGGTTGGACTCTCGCTGGGTCTCTATGGAAACTGAAGCATGTAGCCCTATTCCTCTTGATTGCTTACCGTTTGTTAATGATAGGTGAGGTGTGTCTCTGAGAATTTTATTTTACACAGTACCCTTTTGGCCTGGACAGATGTTAAGAAATATCTTAGTATTCCTCATTGTCTTTCACTGCTGTCCCCCCTGGCCCACAACCCAGATTTACCTTCTCAGCTGAGTAACTCTGGACTCTCAGCTTGGTTTAACAGAGAGATCAAAAACATTTCTTATATGTTTTCTGGTAATTTGCTCAAATCGTTCACACAATTGCAAGACGAATATGAGTTACCTAGGTCAGATTTTTTTCAAATATCTTCAGATTCGTCACCCGATCACCTCAGCCATTAAGGATGGGAGACTCAGAAAGGAATTAACCGACCTTGAAGTGTTGCTAGCTAAGAAGGACCAGGACCAGGGTTGATTTCACTAATTCATGTCATTTTGCTAAAGAGTGTTAAACCATCATCAGACATTCTGAGAGGAATTTGGGAAAGGGACTTAGATCAACCTATCTCAGAAGAGAAATCTGTTTCCCAGATGTACCTCATCTGGTGTTCACGAGCTTAACTTTAAATTCATGAATAGGATATACTTTACACCTGTTCACCTACAGATGTTGTTTCCAGACAGATCTAATTTGTGCTTTAAATGTAAAACTGAAAAAGGAACATTTTTTCATGCCTTTTGGCAGTGTAAAAAAAAAATATTTTCTGGGATAGAGTACACGTGACGGTAGAAAATATCTTTCAAACACGATTTCAGAAATCCCTTGCCCTGTATCTTTTGGGAATAGGAGCAGAACATATTTTTGATGCTGATGGCAAATTTTTGTTTCTAATGTTTTCATTTCTGGCAAAAAAATGTATCCTAATTCGATGGGCCAGCCCCTCTTCACCATCTGTTGAGCAGTGGCTTTACCAAACTGCAACTCTGCTTCCCCTGGAAAAACTGACCTACGATCTACGTCACCAAATGGACAAATTCTGGAAACTTTGGACCCCACTGTAGACTTGCGTAGAAAATATTTCTTAAAATCCTATGTATGTTGGCCTGTTGTGTGAGATTTAAATGTATAATTGTTAATATTGAATAGAGTTAAAAAAAAAAAAGATGTAAAGGGTGGGACTGTATCAATATCATTTTTTTTTTTCAAACGAAATATATGTTTTTTGGTAACGTACTTAGAATTAGTTTAGTAGTTAAAATCCACCTGATTAGCTAGCTATGTTACATTAGTTACCTTGGATTGAGTAGCATTGCAGTGGAGAAGAATGTGTTTTGTTCAGCATCAAAAAAGTTCTCTACAGCTTTAAGTAAAGTATATTTCATAGTTCGCCTCCTAAAGCCAGGCATGTGATAGACCATCGTTTGCGGACAAAGTCTAAGATTTTTGTGCCCTCACTGTGTGAAATTGCTCGGTTCAGTTGACGTGAAATAGTCAGCTTGGTCTAAAGACAATTAACAATAGAACTGTTTTACTTAAAACAACAAGTTGCACGTCCAAGTACCAAACAAACATGTTGACGAACTGTGTTACAGCAGCTTTGCTAACTTGTGCCCCACTTTGTACTGAAACTAAAACCGGTCAATGACATACATGGGTATGTCCATACCATCTCTCTACACCCCATTTTACAAAGACAATTTATACGGACTTTACTGGCCTCCATTATGTTAGTGTCCTTGTGTTCACCTGTGTAGGGGAAGTGGTTGTGATTGTATTCGTGCATGCTATAAAATAGGCTAAAATCTTCCAGCATATATCTTGTGCGAATGTGCCAAGGTGGAATGTTTAAAGTGACCAACGACTTTGCAACAGCAACACTTTTTTGTGGTGAGAGCATACCATTGTTCACTGCCAGCTTGAGTCTTTTGTTCGTTAGCACTGGCAGCATACACTAGGTTTATGTCATATGGTATCAGGTGGTATGTAATGTTGATTCCAGTGTTTTTTTTTTGTTTTTTTTTTAATATTGTAGCGTGAGTATGAGTGAATGAGTATGGTATTGTGCCAACACCTAATACCAGTATCTGTATCGATGCATCCATACTTCAGGGCTCAGCAACTATACCCCTACATTTAACTTATTGCCAACTGAGGTGTAGAGTTGTTGGTGGTTTCTTGGAATTCAAACTTATGAATTGTCAGTAGTGTAAACACTGAGCTATTTCCAGTCCTACTTATTGAACTGGCTGTCATAGTGGTTAGCTGTCATTGTAACTTAAATTCTTTCATTAATACACACCACACAGTGCAGCACAGTCATGTACAAGCTGTCGTCTCTTTGAAAGGCAGAATATTGCACAGGCGTTTTTTTATTGTGCGTCACACTACAGTTAAAGAGGAAGATGGCAGTTATTAAAACAATAAAGGTCAATTCTTCTGTTCAGTCTGTTGGTGTGTATGGGTGTAAAAATGCATTGATGCTTCATGATGCGTCTGTCAAAGGGATGTAATTCAACTGCATTGTTATAAGAATATTTAATAAAATATGTGCTCATTTTTAACCAGAATAAGATTCTTGGGCTTTCAAATATCATAACTCAAAGAAAGTCTGTTGTTTTATTGTCTGTCTTCCACTACTGTATAAACTGTTAAGTAGGCTTGACAGTTGCATATTGAGTCACAGACAGTGAATTGCATCTATCACGATAAAAGCATGCTTTAAGGTGGACTAAAGTAAATGATTTATCTTACAATGTATGTTTTCTTGTACGTGTAGTGCATGTCTTACATAGGCCGTGATGTGTTTTGTGTCTACTGCATAACCATCAAAAATTGTGAATACAATAATTTTAATCAGCATTTCACTGCACTGCTCTTAATTTAGTTAAACAGAATTAATTATGCTTCCTATGTAATGAAACATGTAATTGGTCAATGTTAATTAAGTACTAACTAGGGATGCACTGAGTCCTGATCCTTGAGTATGGGCCGATACTGAGTACCAATACCGATCCTAACTCTGTTCAACCTAACTAGCCTACAAGTTCTGATATTTCTACGGTTCCACTTTTTTAAAAAAAATTACTTTGGTAAAAGCTTTGTTCCTTGTCACTAACAAAACACATCAAGCTTGAATGAATGTCATTTGTTTGTTGCTGTATTTGTATTTGGGATTTTCATGCACAACAGTTTACTTAGAATGGTGCAATAAAGAAAAAAAACATACAGAAACGTCTTGTTAATGAGAGAGGTCAAAGGAGAATGGCCAGACTGGTTTGAGCTGTCAGAAAGGCTACAGTAACTTTGAAGACGGTTGTACTTGCAGTGTACACAGGCTCACCAAACTGGATGGTTGAAGACTGGAAAAATGTAGCCTGGCCTGATGAATCTTGATTGGTGCCAACAGCATGAATCCAACTGCATGCCTCGTGTCAACAGTCCAGGCTGGTGGAGGTGGTGTAATGGTGTGGGGAATGTTGTTTTGTCACACTTTGGGCCTGTTAATATGGATCAATTGAATGCCACAGCCTATTTGAGCATTACTGCTGACCATATACATCCCTTCATGGCCACAATTTACCCATCTTCTAATGGCTACCTCCAGCATCTCAAACTGGTTTCATGGACATGACAATGAGTTCAGTGATTTTCATTGGCCTACCTAGTCACCAGATCTCAATCCTGTAGAACACCTTTGGGATGTGGTAGAATGGGAGATTCGCAGCAATCTGTGATCGTTTTCAGGAAAATGATCCCTAATACGGTCAGTTAGCTCAAGCCTAATGTGGGTATCTTATGTCAAGTGGCTGATTTGTGTGTTTCATAGAAGTCTCTAAACGTCATCATAAGGTGGTAACAGAATTAGCCCGTCAGGCTGTGTGATGGCTAGGTAATGAGAAAGCATCGGGCGATTTTTGTTTGACAGATGGTTGTGTGGGTGTGTGTGTGTATGTGTGTGTGTGTGTGTGTGTGTGTGTGTGTGTGTGTTTACACCATCCATGTGCCATGGACTGTAGGATAGTGTGTGTCACAGGAAATTGTTTGTTTGTGTTAATGTGTGTGGCAGATATCCTGATAGATTTAGTAAAATGTGAAAATATCAGATATTTTTCCTTTGTTAGAGAAATAGATATGGTGCTTTTGAGCAAACTAAAAGAGGAAGCTTGCAGTGCTACACACACACACACATTAGGGCTGCTATTTAATGGATTCATCCCTGACATACTGACATAGAAAACCAATAACCCATAAATCCCCTGCACACTGGCTCCAAACATCCACTTATTAAATGAGCTGTCAGCAGTGTGAAATTAACAAATCCAAACTATAATTCAAATGAAGCTCCACCCCAACTGGAATGTTTCCCTAATCTAGGGATTTTCTATTTGTTAAATGAAGTGTGCAGGATTACCACTGCCATGAGTTTGACCTCTTTGCATTTAGGATTTTGACAGAACATAATACCACTAGTTTTGATTACCATGATTGATTAAGTAGTAGCATTTTAGGTCTTTTGTGTACTTATTCTGGGGTTTAGGCTTAATAGGTGAGTATTTTAAGATTATCAGCAGCAGAGGTTGGAGGCAGCAGTGGTTTCATCTGAGATGTGAGGTGTTCTGCTGCTTCATGCCTAAAAACTAATTGGGTTCATAATGTGGGCACATCTTGTTTTTGTTGTCAGTTGCTTCTAAATAACTGTGTCACTTGATACATTGTACGTGAAATATGAGTGAGGATAAACAACAGATTTTCAAATTTTATGGAATTGAAACTAGCGAGTCATTTTTAAGTACTTTTGGAATATAAATCTTGCTGTTATGTTACAGAGACGAGCTTCATGAGCTTGTGCTTGTGTGTGTATGCATTGCAGATGTGTTGCCTAGCCGAGATTTGTGTTGCAAATCTCACATTCATTGGAATCATGCAAACAAGCACATCTTGCTGCCTGTCTCTTTTACTCTGACATTTTGCTTTTTGAATCTGGCCTGGACCTGAAAGCATGGACATGCTTTGTGTACATAAATGAATGACTATATTAAAGGACAACGTGTTCAAATATGTCAGTATAGGAATTGTTGCAAACAACATCTCAAAATGTCATTCACTTTGCCAACATCACAGCCCAGATTTGCTAATGTTAAACAAGTCAGTCTGCCAGTGAGAAAAGGACCCCATAATGACCATTTATTGAAATGGGCGTTGATACAATGGTTTCTTTTTGCTAGCTAATAACAAACTGGCTAATACTAGCTAGTGTGTAGAAAATCCTTCTGAATTTGTCATTCAATGCAAACACTGCCATTTTTTTTTCCTTTAGGTCCATTTATTCTATTTATGTAGTTTTATGTGACCATTGTCCAGTCCTTTTTTGTCTTTTAGAATAAAACTGTTTTTATTATTATGCCTTTAAGACAGCTGTCCTATTCTAATAGTCCAGGCTGCAACACTCCTTATAACTTCAATTTGAATGGGCAGGGCTAAGCTGCTTTTGGCTGAATAAGTGGACAGGTGTCCTGGTTTTGGTGACATCACGAAAACAGTGAATTCAAAACCGTCCATATTTGTAGCATATTCTGTATGTGTTACAAAAGTATGGCTACATAATCAGAGAATGCGGGTGTTAGACTGGCCTGTCTGCAGTCCAGAGCTGTCTCTCACTGAAAAAGTCTGTCTTAATAAGCTGAAAATATGACAGCAACAGCCAAATACGGTTGCACAGCTGCAGACTTGACAGATGAATGGCAAGTTTGTAAGGTAAAACATAAAACATTGTGTTTTTGTACCACTTCCAATGCAATACAGGTCAAACAGCGTTTACTAATCACTGCTTTCTGTTTTTGTTTCACACACTGTCATAGCTTCTTTGGGGATTTGTATGTAAATGTATTGGCTTTCGTAAACATCACAGAAATAGCAAATTTAAAAGCTGCAGCAAATTTTCCATAAATGGTCTGGGGAATAAATGTAGTATTTGTGAAACTTTAATAATGTTTGCAAGCTAGATCAAACTCAGTTACTCAGAATTCAGAATTATCATAGAAAATTCAGTTTATATTCTACGATATGGGCTCATTAAACACACACACACAGGCATCACCTAAACCACTTATCCCTCTGGGTCGCGGGGGATGCTGGAGCCTATCCCAGCTGTCATTGGGTGGAAGGCAGGATACACCCTGGACAGGTCGCAATCACACACACATTCACACCTAGAGGCGATTTAGCATGTCCAATTGCCGCATGTCTTTGGACTGTGGGAGGAAACCCACGCAAACACGGGGAGAACATGCAAACTCCACACAGAAAGGAGCCTGGTCGCCCGGGTGGGAATCGAACCCAGGCCCTTCTTGCTGTGAGGCGACAGCGCACAGTGTGTGCGTAAAATACATATGGGAAGCATCAAATCTAGGAATGGACAGGAGTAAAAAAGGAGAGAGAATCAGAGTTTTGGAGGCTGTAAGAGTGGAAGAAGGGAGAAGGATTGAAGTGTAAAAAATAAATGATGGGAGAGGAATGAAAGCGAGAGGATTGTCTGCAAGTGTGTGTGCTCTCAGAGTGCTGACACACTGATACTGGGGTTGAGTGACGGTGAGCCAGTGATGACTCAGAACTTCTGTGTGTGGTTTGCTCAGCTGTTTATTCAAATGTTTACTTCTCTTTTTTTATTTATTTATTTATTTACGAGAGATAAACCTGGGGCAAATGATTCATCTGTCAGCAACCACAGAGAACTTATGTGCATGCACGTATAGCTGTGACACACACACACACACACACACACACACAAACGTTAAAGTGATAATCACATCAGCCACCTTCAGATTTCTCTTCACAGGAGTCAATCCAACACTACTGATTCAATTAGAGAGAGAGGGAGAGAGGTGGGGGGGGGGCGGAGAAATGTAGCTGAGACTGGTAATTGTATAAAGCTCTGCCAGTTGTAGGTTAATGGGCCTGATGGATCAGGCTGCTGAACTGATGTCTTTTTAAAGTAGTTTTTCTTTCATTCATCCTTGTCTTTTCCTCCGAGTCTTAACCTCTCTTTCATGTATTTTGTATACTCCTGTTATTTTGTGCTTTGCTCTAGAACTCTAATTCACTCAGTCGTCACAAAAAATGTGCGCCCACACTCTGTCAAGACAGTTTGTATTGTTACAGCTTGTGTGTTAGAGCTGCACAAAAAAATCATATTAAAATAGTGATTTTGATTTTGATTCATTACTCGGTGTGATTTGATTCAAGAACAGCCTCAATTTTGCAGACCCTAGTAAGTCATATTGGGCACTGCTACTGGGACGTATGGCTTTTGATATAAAATGAGCAATATAAGAAAAAAAATTCTGTGAATGAAAAAATGGCACTTCAAAATACATTGAGTACTTTAAAAGGCACACATACACAATCTGTGTGTGCATCCTTATAAGCTACACTTGATTTGTACACAGTTTGAGCAGCTGGTTTCTGTTTGGTCTGTTTTGTAAACAGGATTTTTGCAATTTGTTAATGTATTTAAGTATGTTTTTTTTATTATATTCTATAAAGCAATTTATATTTTTTCTATGTTTGTAATAGCTGTTTATATTAATGAGTTGCTATTGTATGTGTTTAGCAAATTTAGTAAATATACACTGTTCTTTACAAAATTAGTATGTAAGAATTGCAATCTCAATTAAAAAAAAAATCTCAGTTCAAAAAAGTCATGATTCACATTTAATCAAGAATCCTGTAGCCTGAGTGAGTGTGAGTGAGAGTGAGAGTGAAAGAGAGAATAAGAGAGTGAGTGAGAGACAGAGTGAAAGTGAGAGTGAGTGAGAGAGTGAGTGTTTATCTGTTTTTTTTTTTTTATGTTTATCTAAAAAGAATCAGTCAGCACAAAACAGTGAATCATGAGTCCTGTAATACATTCCAATTAAACAACACACTCAGATCAAACCATGACAGTGAACTGAAATTTAAAACTGCTATTATCTCCCCAGAAATCAATAACCTTATTAATACATTTTTTATCAGAGTCATTTGAATTAAACCAATTGGCTGTTAATATGGCTGTGTCACAAATTAACAACATATATTATAAATATATACATATATTATAAATCAGCTAAAAAAGCAGGCATCAATTTCACAAATACTACAAACAACCAAAAACCAAAGAAGGAAGAATAGTTTGATGAAGACTGTAAAAGAATAAGAAAGAAATTAAGAAATCTATCAAACCAAAAACACAGAGAACCACACAATATTCAAATTCGCTCAAACTATGCCGAAACACTAAGAGAATATAAAAAGATCTTAAGACACAAAAAACACAGCCATTATGTTCAATATCTGATGAAAATAGAAAATTCCATTGATCAGAATCAATTCTGGGAACAGTGGAACAACCTGAGCAACAAAACTCCACAAAACCTGGTCATAGACAATCCAAATATCTGGAAAAATCATTTTAAGAAATTATACGAGCAATTACCACAAGATAGCCTCAACTTAGAACAACAGAACATTAAAGACAAATTAAAAACACTAGAATTAAGTATTAAAAACTATCAAGACCCACTTGATTACCAAATCTCACTAGAAGAATTAAATCATCAAATCAAAAAGCTTAAACCTAGAAAAGCCTGCGGCCCCGACAGCATCAGGACAGAGATGCTGAAGAGCAGCAGCCCCAAGCTGCTGCAGGCTCTGCTCAGGTTGTTCAACATCGTTCTCCAGTCCGGCTGCTTTCCTGAGATCTGGTGCTGGGGGCTTATTTCCCCGATCTACAAGAGTGGAGACAAACTGGACCCTAATAACTACCGAGGCATCTGTGTGAGCAGCAACCTGGGGAAGGTTTTCTGCTGTATCATTAACGCCCGAATACAGGCCTTCCTTACCAAACACAGTGTCTTGAGTAAACGACAAATTGGCTTTCTACCAAATCATCGCACTACCGACCATATTTACACCCTACACACCCTAATCAACCAACATATTCACCAACAAAATGAGAGAAAAGTCTTTGCATGTTTTATAGATTTTAAAAAAGCATTTGATTCTATTTGGCAGGAAGGTCTATATTACAAAATTCTCCAAAACGTGTAGGGGGTAAAGTCTATGACATCATTAAATCAATGTATGTCAATAATAAATGTGGAATAAAAATTGGCAATAAAATGACAGATCTCTTCACTCAAGGGCGTGGTGTCAGGCAGGGTTGCAGCTTGTCCCCAACTCTATTTAACATGTACATTAATGATTTAGCGGTGTTACTGGAACGATCTGCAACACCTGGCCTGACACTAAACCAAACGGAAGTTAAATTTCTCCTCTACGCAGATGACCTTGTGCTGCTGTCGCCCACTGAAAAGGGGCTACAGCAGCACTTGGATCTGTTAGAGCAGTACTGTCAGAACTGGGCCCTGACAGTCAACCCAAACAAATCTAAAGTCATGATCTTCCAAAAGAAAGCCAGATCTCAGGAAAGCAGATATGTGTTCAATCTAGGAGACACTGCCCTGGATCAAACGCTTTCCTACGATTACCTGGGACTAAAGATTAGTGCCTCAGGAGGCTTCGGTCTGGCAGTGAATGCACTGAAAGAAAGGGCCTGCAGGGCCCTCTATTCAATCACGAAACAGTTCCACAAGATTAACATCCCAATCAGAATCTGGACAAAGATCTTCGACAGTGTAGTCCTGCCCATTGCGCTGTACGGTAGTGAAGTCTGGGGTCCACTCAGTCATCGTGACTACACTAGATGGGACAAGCATCCCACTGAAGTCCTGCATACAGAATTTTACAGAATGATTTTAAACGTCCAAAGAAAAACACCAACGAATGCATGCAGGGCTGAATTAGGCCAATTCCCTCTAATCATGAACATTGAAAAAAGAACACTGAAATTTTGGATGCACCTTAAATCAAGTCCCAAAACAACACTACAGTTTCAGGCACTCCAATACCAAGAGCTGAACCCTGAAAAGAGTCCCCTGTGTCAGCTGGTACAGAGACTGACCACTTCACTGACCCCCAACAACCCAAACTCTCTGACCAGTACTGCTTCCCAAACACCAATCAGAGTAAACCAAATTATTAAACAAAGTAAAAATACCTTCCTGGAACATTGGAAACATCAAATTCACTCACAAAACAGACTGAACTGCTTCCTGGCCCTAAAACAGGAATATAAATTGGCTGAATATCTTGTTACTGTCCAAGATATGAAGCAGAGACAGATCCTCACCAAATACAGACTCAGTGACCACAGCCTGGCCATCGAGAGAGGCAGGTTTAAAAAGTCCTGGCTAGCGAGAGAGGAGAGAATGTGTGGTCACTGCAGGACAGGTGAGGTAGAGACAGAGGTGCATTTCCTACTGAACTGCCCAAAATATGAGCCTATTAGAAATCAGATCTAATCAATTTGAAAAACAGATAAATAACTTCGGGACGCTGGGAGATGAAGATAAATGAGTGACTTGAACTTGAGTGAGCGAGAGGGGCGGAGCTCTGACTCACTCCATAGAGTGCTGGAGGGGCGGGGCTCTGGCTCACTTCGTGGAGTGCTGGAGGGGCGAAGCTTTGGCTCACTCTGAACGCTGGAGGGGCGGAGCTCTGGTTCACTCTGTAGGGTGCTGGAGGGGCGGGGCTCTGGCTCATGCTGTAGGTGCTGGAGGGGCAGAGCTCTGGCTCACTCCGTAGAGTGCCGGAGGGGTGGAGCTCTGGCTCTTTTCCACTGTTCTCGGGACGTAGCGTACGGTCTTCTGTATAGGGAGCATCTGTGCAGTGTCTTGTCGTCTCCTTTAGGAGCTGTTCTGTGATCTGTGTATCTTTCTGTATCAGCTCTTCTTTTAATCTCATCAAATCATCTTTTAGAGTCTTGTTTTCTCTTTGAAGTGAATTCATATCTTTATATTAGTATTTTGTTTTATTATTTTTTTATTAACATAATATATAGATCATTTTTGTTGTGCTATGATAATACAAATGTACTTTTGTCATGTCAATAAAGCAAACTTGAACTTAAGTGAGTGAGTGAGAAAGTGAGTGAGAAAGTGAGTGAGAGAGTGAGAGTGTGAGAGAGAGAGTGAGAGAGTGAGTAAGTGTACTACCAAAGGCAGCTTAAGCCTACCCTTTAACTGGCAGATTACTAAAAACTACAGGGGGGAAATGTTATGGTCTCTCTCTCTCTCCCTGTCTCTCTCTCTCTCTCTCTCTCTCTCTCTCTCTCTCTCTCTCTCACTCACTCACTCACTCACTCACTCACTCACTCACTCACTCACTCACTCACTCACTCACTCACTCTCTCACTCACTCTCAGTGTGTGTATGCACCATTTGGTGTGCAACCTTTATGAGTCACCAGGGGTCATATTTTATTAAACAAATACACCTCCCACCAAAGGACACACACACACACACACACACACACACACACCTGTATACCTTTTTGACATTTGGAATTCTCTGAACAGTCTCTTGAAACTAAATAAGTGATTCGATCATCAGCTGCTGTGGCAAGCTTCAAACTGTTTCACACATATGACATAACATTTTAATTGCTGACTGTTTCATTTACTAAATAAGGCTGGTGATTGGTTACTCATTACACATTACAGTGGTACAAATCTGTTTCACATAGTGGGAATGTAATGTGAGGCACTTGCACCAGCAAAGGCCAAACACATTGACAAAGCCATTTGGAAATAGCCATTTGAGGCCATGCAGACACATCACACTTCAGTTTAAGTTCACTTAGCTCTTTTTTAATTGCTTTCCTATGTGATGAGGTGCTGGAATGATCTACAACTAAAGACAGCATCGTCTAGGTCAATGGAGTCTTGTACTTGCTTTCCATTCACCTTTGTCGGGTGACTGAAATGCGTTAGTATTCAAGATTCTGGGATGCTGCATGGTTTGATCTCTGGTGTAGAAGGGCATTTCAGTGACATTGTCCAGTCTTGCACATTAGCTGGGCTTGAGCCATTTGATGACAGCTAATAGACTGCAGATTGGCTATCAAGCTCACCATCCGCAGTTTTAAGATTCACTACAGAAAAACATTTTTGTCTCACAGTTTTTCTTATTTGTAGTCCATGTCATATATCAGTCCTATGTTGTGATTTCATAACATTCTATTGCAAAGCAAAGCATCGCTTTTGTTGTCTTTTTTTAACTATGGTCTGTATCCTTCTATGCATGGAATATCTTCACTCATGAAACTTTGTTGCTGAAATTATGACATTGTGACGTTGTGATTACATTACAGTTTTTACATTAAAGTAGACTTTAGGTTGTTTAAGGAGCTATTTTATTACTTAATCAAGAAGCTTGATAGAGTCAAGAAGATTTATATAGTGTCAATGCATGTTTCCGCTTCTATCAAATTGTTTTAAACTGTGTGTGAAGGATTCTGAGAGACTGAAGATCTCAAAGGATACACCAGCTGCGGTTTTCTCACAATCAAAGGACATATTTCTCAACCACATTCAAAGGATCCTACAAAACAGGACAGCCTTCAGTGACATAACGGCTGAGACATACAGCCTTCCTCAGCTGCATCCTTAGCTTTGAGACACTGCCCTATTATCTGCTCTAGGAGACTTCACACCAGATTCCTCTCTCCTGTTCTGGCACTGGCACCTACCTCCTCATCATCTACACCTGTTTTCAGTTCACTGACTGATTACCTCCCACATGTTTTCATTCCTCTGTCATACTCAGTAATTTGCCAGTGTAAGAAACTGCTACTGTCAAGATGTGGTGGGAGAATTTTATACTGTCCTTCATAGACAATAAATAGCTTTTCAACTTTCACGTTCATAATCCTATTTTAGATTAAACACACACAGATGAAAAATCTGCACACTGCTGATGATTCATGTAGTTCAGTGGTTCTCAACCTGGAAGTCAATCATGGGGTGCTTGTTGAGAAAGGTTTACAATTTGGACAACATTGTAGAAAATGATCTGATATAAGACCTAAGACATATTTGTTTGAACAAAAATTTGTTTTGTTAATAAATGGTAATTTGTTTGATGCGTAGACTTTAAATAGTAAAGAAAGCATTGATTTTTTTGACCCATGGATTTGATAAAGTTAATATCAATACATTTGATATTATATTTTTCTTTTTATAGTTGATGCAGTAGCAGTTGGAGGATTTATAAACAATGCTTTGAGAAAATGAATGAATCATCACACTGCTATTTATCAGTGTTCTGACATGATGATTTCCATAATATGTATATTAAACAAATATGTTAATTAAATAAGTGAATGACTACAATTAGCAAATATCAGTTGAACATTTAATCAAATAAATATAACCTAATTAGCATTAGTGAAGCATTTACCTCGTTGATCAATACAGATTTTTAAATGCAAAAGCACCTCATGGACCTGACCTGTATGTAATTCACACTCATTTGATTTTGTTGTTTAATTAAATAAATAACACATTTAAACCAGTAATGGCGCCAGGGCTGCCATTCTGGCATCATTCAAACACTAGATGACAAAGTAAACTACAGTAAAATGAGCTTGCTAGTCAATTAAAACACACAACACTCAGAGTTCATTATAGAAAAAAGTCTAAAGTTTTTATCTTGCTTTGCAAATGGGCCGACAATTTATACCTTCGACTTTAATGAGCTGGCTAGTGAAATCTCACTCTAGAAGCTACCACAGCACTACTGCACGACAGGAGTAGCAGATGCTAACAGATGTAGATATTACGTTTTTTTATTGTGGTCTGATTGGCATTTTAAGTCCAGGCAAAAAGGTATTCAATGCCGAATCAACATTTACATTACAGTTTAGTTCAAGATTATCCTATCCATGTCTGAGAAACTGACCTTATTGTCTTCTTCCTAGCCAAGCTCCCTGAAGCTAATCAAATAAGTATGAAATCTTCATTTGCCTACTGTGCCTTACGTTTCTTTACATGTTTTTCCTTTCTTTTTTTTTTTGCTTCTGCCACACCATTGCTCTGTGCAGGGGACTAGCAGGGCAGGGCCTATTTAGAAATGATGCTGGTTAAGAAGAGTATGCAGTGGAATTCATGTGAACTGGCATTTAGAATGTGCTAAATATTTCAAATGTCACAAGCTAGTAGAAGGAGCAGGAAGAGAGAAGTGCACTTTTCCCTTTAAGCACTGCAATAACTGCCTATTCTTAGGGATAATTCTTCTTTTTTTGTAGTGACAGCTTCATTATGCATCTCTATTTAGGTGGCAGTGTCACCAAGCATAAGGACAGGTCATAAAAGGGGATGTGTGTGTGTGTGTGTGTGTGAGAAAGAGAGAGACATGCTGAGCTGTCACATATACTCAATTACTCAAATTAAAATTTTCAAAAATGGGAAGCATGTCACACTTAATGTCTTTTACAGAATTACTTCTTGTCCTGAGAGTGTGCACATTAGATGATCAGACCATGAGAGGGGATCTCACAACCGTTTTTTGCTTTGAATAACACTCAAAATCACAAATCTTACCATTATCATGCAATACAAGCAAAGCTGATACTGGACTTGAGTAGTTTGTGCTTTTATGCACACACAAGAAGCATAGTGAAAACTGTAGATGAACATACTGTTGGGTAACATGGATATCACTTAAAAATCAAACATCTGCAATTATTAGGAGGCCTCCGATCCTCCTGGAACTAGATCTAAAGATTGACTTATTTCTTCTCTTGCTACCAGATCATCAGGGCACTCACTCGCTTCTCGTAAAGCTTCTGACTAGGACATTTGTTTTCTATTTGTCAGAAGAAGAAGTTCAAATCTGGCTTTACAGAATCTGATGGACACATCTAAAATATTTATATATGCATTTTATATAAACATGGGTATAAATGTAAAATCACCCATTTATAGTGATTTTACATTTATACTTAAGTTTTTGTAAAGGATATCTTGTATATCTTTTGCATTAAACGTGGTTGGCAGATGACTTAATCACAGATCAAGCTCTAGTGACAGCCCTAGTGTGTGCATGTTCTAGTACGTGTGCACAAAATACAGTACTGTGCAAGTCTGGTCAAAACAGCCATAAAGTTCAAAATATTCATTCGGGAAGGGAAAAGTAAAATAAGTGAAATTGAAGTTCAAAAAAAGTTACTCAAAGGTATAGAAAAAAGGGACTCCTAACAACCATGCAAGACCTGGCAGACCACCAAAACTGTCACCATCAGATAAGCAGTACTTAAAGTTTTCATCTTTGAGAGATCAAATCTCCGTTCATGCTTCAGCTCTTAAAAAATCCACAGTTGTTTCCGTGGATTCTTCTTGTCTGAGATCTCTATACTATGAGTCTGAAAGGATGTGGAGCTGTCTGCTTTTATTGAGAAAAGAAAATTAACTGCAGGTCAAACTGTCGCAGTTGTCGGTGCCAGATGCCGTCTGCTGGTGGATTGTGGATTTTCTGAAAAACAGGAGACAGTAAGTGCGGCTTGGAAAACACACGTCAGACCCCCAGACCAACCGTATTGGAGTACCGCAAGGTCATGTGTTCTCACTCCTTCAGTCTCTACACCAACACCTGCATTTCCAGGGTACCAGCTGTGAAGAACCTGAAGTTTGCAAACGACACCACAGTGCTGGGCCTCATCCTGCTGCTGAACGCGCAAAAGACTGTAGAGATGTTGGTAGACTTCAGGCCAAACCCTCCCTGCCTACCCACCCTTAACATCAATGGCTCCGTGTGTTCCACTGTGGAGTTGCTCAAGTTCCTGGGCACAACCATATCCAAGGACTTGACATAGGAGAGGAACATGGTCTCCATAGCCAAGAGAGCAGAGCAGAGAATGTTCTTCCTGAGACAGCTGAAGAAATTCAACCTTTCTCAGAGCTTGATGATCCAGTTCTACAATCATCAAGTCCATCCTCACATCAACTATAACCATCTGGTTTGGTTCCTCCTCCTCACAAAAATGAGCCAAACTAAAGTGCATCTACAACAGGCAAAATTACTGACCTCTTTCTGACCCCTTTCATCCTGGACATCGCCTCTTCCAGCCACTCCCCTCTGCTAGAAGGTACAGGGTAATATAATGAATATTACATTATGTGTCCTCAGACCTGCATATGTATAGATATTCATATCCACATATGTACAGATATTCACATATCTCTTTAGCTTGTATCACAGTAACTCTTTATTATTCTTTCTTGTTCTTTATTCTGTTTGTGTATTTTTATTTTATTTGTCACAAATACTTGTTAATAGTCTGTGTACTGTCTGGTCTTTTCAGTATGATACTTGTCATACATGTTTGCACTTACCAAGACAGATTTGTTGCATGTGTAACCTACTTCACAAAATAAAATGATTTTTGATTCTGACAAAAAGGAAAAACTTTTGCAAATCAAATGAAGGTGCTGCTGTTTTCAGAACAATGGATTGGCCACATCAGAGTCCAGACCTCAACATTGTTGAATGTGTTAGGGATTACTTGGATCATGGGAAGCAGAAAATATAACCAACATCTAAGACTAAAGTGTGGGAAAATATTCCTCCAGACATCTTTGAAAAACTGGAAGCAAATCTCCTCAAAAGAATACAAGCTATAATAACGGCAAAGTATGGACATGTTAAATACTGAGAAAAATATTTATTTTATTGTAATTTTTCTGTTAAAAATGGTTCCTCCTCAATCTGTGCAAGACATGGTCTGCTCCAATTTAAGGTGGTACACCACATGCATTTATCAAAATGTAAGCTTGCCAAAATTTTCCCTGACATTAACCCCATCTGTGATCTCTGTAAACAAACACCTGCTACTCTGTTTCATATGTTTTGGCTATGTCCCTCTATTTCTTTATATTGGACCTCCATCTTCAGGGCTTTTTCTGATTTCATCGGTATCAATGTGGAACCCACTCCACTTACTGGTCTGTTTGGTGTCACTACAGAATACCCATCTTTGTCCAGGGTCCAATCTAATACAATAGCATATGCTTCTCTTACAGCAAGGCGCTTAATTTAGCTAAACTGGAAGAGCTGCCTTTCTCCTCTTTTTGGACACTGGATAAGAGACATGATGCATTTTGTCATTTTAGATAAAATCAAGTTCACAATGCAAGGGTCAAATGATAAGTTTTATTTCCACTAGAAACCATTTCTGTCTTTGTGTCTTATGTGGATGGCCTTTCTCTTATTCCCATTTCATAGCACTGTATGTTTATTGATGATTTTTTTTTTTAATTAATTTTTTTAATCAACTTATTTAATATATGCAGCCCCCCCCCTTATTTTTATTTTTATTTTTTATTTTTTCTAGATCCTTCGTTTGTTCGAATTTCAATAATTTAAGTCACTGTCTGTTATTAGTGTAAAAAAGTAAAAAAGCACTAAAATATACCTTGCTTTAAAAATGTTTTCCTGCTTTTTTGATACTGAAAAAAGCCAAACTTATCAAACAAAAGAAGGCTGTTTTGACTGGAAATTAAATGAATGATGAGTGGTCTCTGACTTTGGTACCGTTCTGTACTTGTGGTGTTAATATAATGGTAATAGAATGGAAGAATGAAGTCAGTGCTATCACTTTCTTTTACTGTGTGTATGTGTTTCTGTGGGCTTCTGTGAGATTTCTCCACTTTCAGCTCCAGTGCACTTGAGTCTACATCAAACAGCATCTTTTAGCGAAAACGCCTCCAGCTGAACAGCTGCTTTATTGAGAAACGTTAGAGCGAGGGTGTTTGTGTCTGTGTATGCATGTTTAAATGAAGTGTAGACCTACGAGCATACCTGGCCGGGTGTAAGGGTTAGTAAATGGTGCAAGGTGTGAATGTGGATGCTCTGATGATCAGGTGGAGGGAAAAAACAAACAATTCCTTTAAAGTTCATTTACATGTGAGCTTCTTGTATAGTCTGGATAACACAAAAAACAAATTCACAAAATCTCATCTCTCCAAGGACTCATTGCATTTCACTTGCAAATCCTATGTCTTTGTCTGCAGCTAGAAGCTAACAAAGACCTTTAAATTACAGATAGACAGAGCTTATCGAGTCAGGGGGCCATTTTCTAAAGCATTTATTTGCAATAAACATTTACAGGGTCCACACCCCTAATGAGCAAGCTAAGGGGACGTCAAGTTGTGAAAAAACCCTAAAGAACATGAAGAAGAGACACTGACGGGAACCACGACTCAGAAGGTAGCAGGTAATAGAGTATGCAAGAGGCACACACTCACAATCAACCTTCAGATCAGTCGGAGTACATAAAATTGTGTGGAATTCCATGAAGGAACCCAAAAAGGTACTTTTAGTCTGTCAAATTAGTCTGGCTATCATATATTCTATCCCTTACATTTGGAAGTGGAGGGGCAGGTTCCACATACAGTGAAGATTTTAATACAGATTCTTTTATTCATACCATTGTATACCAGGAATTTATTGTTGTCTGTGAATTCTTTGGCCTAGGTTTGTGAGATTGCATCTGGTTAGACGATTTAAATGTCAGCATTTCAGCATGCCAGATGGACAGTATCATATTTATCTCATAATCTGTGTTATATTTGAATGTATGGCCCATGCATTATGTCAGCTTTGTTTTCTGGCTTCAGAACATTTTCTGTACAAATTTAATTCATTGCTTGTACTGCAGGGGATGCTGTATTGATGATATATTGGTCCATATCAGAGTTAGGTTTAAGCTGATTGACGATAGTATTAAGAATCACAAAAGGACTGTTTCTATTCTATGAAATCTACTCTGTATTTTTTTGCATATATTTATTTTAAATTCCTTGTCCTAATATGTTGTCCCACTTCAGAACATTCTATAATAGCTAAATCTTTCCATTTGGAAGTTGTGATGAAGTGATTACAAGTTGTTATATTCAAGAAAGATAATTTTACAAAGCCCAGTGTAGTAGCCTAAGGATAGACCTAAATAGCAATATCCTGTAGGCTAACTTAACACAGCAAGCCTTAGCCAATTTATTTCAACAAGATGTGATTTCTTGCCATAGTTTGCAAGAACTTCCAAACTAAACTTCTTAACCAAAGACTTGAGCATGTTATTTTTCTGGTTAAAACTATAAGCTTCTATAAGGTATTTAAAATATAGACCAGACAAAGAGCCTGTTAACAGCAGCCAACAGTGTTGCACTGTCAAATTGTACAACCCCAATTCCAAAAAAGTTGGGATGCTGTGTAAAATGTAAATAAATGTAAATAAAAACAGAATGTGATGATTTGCAAATCTCATAGAGCCATATTTTATTCACAATAGAACATAGAACACATTTCAGATGTTGAAAGTGAAACATTTTACCATTTCATGAAAAATATCAACTCATTTAGAACTTGATGGCAGCAACGCATCTCAAAAATTTGGGACAGGGCCATGTCTACCATTGTGTAGCATCCCCTCTTCTTTTAACAACAGCCTGTAAACGTCTGGGTTGCTATAGTTTTGGGAGAGGAATGTTGTCAATAGTCCTGGGTGTACTTTGCCGGATTTTTTGTTTCATAATGCGCCAAATGTTTCCTATTGGTGAAAGGTCTAGACTACAGGCAGGTCTGTTCAGTGCCCGGACTCTTCCTCTGCAAAGCCATGCTGTTGTGGTGGATGCTAGTGTAGTTTAGCGTTGTCTTGCTGAAATATGCAAGGCCTTCTTTGAAAAAGACACTGTCGGGATGGCAGCATATGTTGCCAAAACCTGTATATTTCGTTCAGCATTAATGGTGCATTCACAGATGTGCAAGTTACCCATGCCATGTGCACTAATGCTCCACCATACCATCATGGATGCTGGCTTTGAACTGTGAGCTAATAACAAGCTGGGAGGTCTTTAGCGTGGGGGATTCAGTGTCCATGATTTCCAAAAAGAATTTCAAATTTTGATTCATTGGACCACAGGACAATTTTCCACTTCGCCTCAGTCCATCTTAAATGAGCTTGGGCCCAGAGAAGTTGGCAGCGTTTCCGGATACTGTTTATATATGATTTCTTCTTTGCATGATACAGCTTTAACTTGCGTTTGTGGATTGCACGGTGAACTGTGTTTACAGACAATGATTTCTGGAATTGTTCCTGAGCCCATGCAGTGATTTCCAGTACAGGATCATGCCTGTTTTGAATGCAGTGCCATCTGCGATGATCACGAGCATCTAATACTGACTATTGGCCTTGTCCCTTGTGTACAGGGATTTCTCCAGATTCTCTGAATCTTTTGATGATATTATGTACTGTACATGGTGGGATATCCAAAGTCTTTGCAATTTCACATTGAGAAACATTTTTCTGAAATTGTTTCATAATTTTTAGATGCAGTTTTTCACAGGTTGTTGAACCTCTTCCCATCTTTGCTTCTGAGAGACTCTGCCTAAGTTCTAAATGAGTTAATGTTTTTCATGAAATGGTAAAATGTCTCACTTTCAACATCTGATGTGTTCTATGTTCTATTGTGAATAAAACATTGGTCCATGAGATTTGCAAATCATTGCATTCTGTTTTTATTTACATTTATTTACATTTTACACAGCATCCCAACATTTTTGGAATTGGGGTTGTAAATCTGATCGCATTTGATAGGCATTAATGTCAAAGATCACTACAACAGGAAGTAAAGATGTACTTTGTGTATTGTTTTTTGTTTAGCTATGTAAATTGGTTAAAAAGAGTTGCAGTATAAACAGTACAGAATAGTGTATGTATAGTGTATGAATCCTCCATAGGGCACAAAGTACATAGATCACATACTTACCCCAAAAGCATATGATATTTTAAACCAATGTTTCTCAGCAGGGATTGGCGATACCACTAATTTTCTTTTTAAACCGATACCAAGGCTAAAATGTTGATACCAATACTTATCCTCGAACTTTTAAAAGGGGAAATTCTTCCTACAGCGAAAACCACTAAAAGGGGATAATAAAAGTTATATTGGAAAGCCTTTGAATTAGTATTAAAAGAACTGCCACATAAACTGGGAGATAACAATGACCTGCCATTGTAGCATATTCACTGCACCTCATGGCTGTGTGTGTGTGTGTGAGAGTGTGTGAGAAGCAGAAAGAGAAGGCGGAAGGAAAAGTAGTTCACAAGATCGATTCGTAAAAAGAAATTTTGCATAAATTTCCCGTACCCACTGTCATTATAAGCTAAAGAGAGTGGTTATGCTGAAGGTATGAGGACAATGACTGTAGTGAAAGTCTATAATAAGCACGAGTGGCTGCAGTAGCTACATGGCTTCACTGCTTATTTGCTTACTACGCTACAAGTTTATCATCTGAAGCAGATTGTTTGGTTACCTCACAAGAATGTGTTTTAGCTCAGGTTATTTGTGCTTATAAAGTAACATATATACTGCCTCGTTCAGAATGAGCTGCTGACAACTTGTCAGATGTTTGCAGATATCCCATAATTATTTAAAACCCCATGCAATTGTGCTAAAAGCCAAAGTAAATCATTATTTTGTTTGTTTATGGCATGTTCTTCACTGTTTGGTAGTCGCCATTTGTGATGGTAACTAATTGTCCTGGAAGATGCAACGAGCCACAGCAGAGGTGACTAAACATTTGAATGGACATTTTCTGCATTTGAATGGGCATTTATTTTTATTTTATTTATTTATTTATTTATTTGTTTATTATTATTATTATGCTTTGACAAAGATTCAAAGGTTACATTTTATTTGGCAGCCCTGCACACAATAAAACGTGAAGTGATGATTTGCAAGTTGGCCCTACCTTATACAGATTTGCAGTTAATTAATGCCAAACATTGGAGGGGCTCTGATTGTGGCTTTTGACCCTTTTTCTCTTCTCTTTTTATCTTTTCATTCCCTCTCACAGGCCTGACTGGCCTGAGAATTTAAATTCTGTAGTACCCTGTCAATAATTCACTGCCTTTTCACGGCCACCGTAATCCTCTTTCAGGAGGGCACAGCTCAGACAATCAGCAAAATGCGTGCATTTGTGTGCGTGTGTGTGCTTATCACTGGTAATCTTCATGGATGCTGACTGTTCTAGATATGGGTCAGCCTGTTACTGAGGGGGAGAAAAAGGAGAGGGAGAAAAGAGGAAGCGCATATGAAAGTAATATTTTTGCATATGCATGGATACATTTTACATATACATTTGAATTATATTTAGGTCGATTGGATTATTTGCATATATTCATTTCAGCATGTATTGTTGTGTATGTAGACACAATGCAAAGCTGTATGTTTGCACACCACATTCACTGTTCAACAATCTTATATTGTCCTCCAGAAGAGACAGGGAAAGTCAACCTGCTGTTCGGATTTAAACTTGGAGATTGACTTGGTTAGTGCACAGCTTCCTGTTTGCTCATTATTAACTCCTTGTCAATGACATTTGTACCAGAGGTAGGCAATTAAACTGGCTGGTGGGGGTACCATGTCATCCTGTAATTTTCTGACGGCCGCTTACACTGAAGCAGATGCAGTACAACCCCATTTCCAAAAAAGTTGGTACGCTGTGCAAAATGTAAATAAAAACAAAATGCAATGATATGCAAATCATTTTCACCCCATATTTCATTGAAAATAGAACAAAGACAACATATCAAATGTTAAAACTGAGAAAAATATTTGACCATTTTGAATTTGATGCCAACAACACATTCCCAAAAAGTTGGGACGGGGGCAGCAAAAGGCTGGTAAAGTTCTGTAATGCTAAAAAAAAAAAAAACACCTGGTGGTTAATTGGCAACAGGTCAGTAACATGATTGGGTATAAAAAGAGCGTCCCAGAGAGGCTGAGTCTTTCAGAAGTAAAGATGGGGTGCGATTCACCACTCTGTGAAAGACTACACAAGTTAATAGTGCAACAATTCAAGAATAACGTTTCTCAACTCCAAAATGGATAGAAGAAACCGTAAAATGAACAGGGTCCAGAAATGCTGCCACCTTCTCTGGGCCTGAGCTCATTTAAGATGGACTGAGGGGATTGGAAAAGTGTCCTGCAGTCCAACGAATCATAATATAAAATTCTTTTAGGAAATCATGGACACTGTCCTCCAGGCCCAAGACCACTCAGCTTGTTATTAGTGCACAGTTCAAAAGCCAGTATTCATGATGGTTTAGGGGTGTATCAGTGCACATGGCATGAGTGACATGCCTCCGTCCCAACTTTTTTGGAACGTGGTGTTCAAATTCAAAATGGGCATATATTTTTCAAAAAACAATAAAATTTCTCAGTTTCAACATTTTGATATGTTGTCTTTTGTAATATTTTCCTTTAAAAATGTGATTTACATGATTTGCATATCATTGCATTCTATTTTTATTTACATTCTGCACAGTGTCCCAACTTTTTTTTTTGGAAATGAGGTTGTAGAAAAAACAGTGGTACCACAAAAACCTGATGCTGCGGTCAGAGGATGTTCTAAAATTTATACTTTTACCATATCGCCCACCCCTAGGTTTCCATTGTGTTGCTGCCTTGCTGTACATTGTAACTCAAACAAATGCATCTTTTTAAGCAATTTTAAGCATTATAAATAGTACATTAGTACAGTAAATTCTACTGTATGTTCGCACATATTCCCATATGTCATGATCCTGCAGAATTGTGTGGTTCTAGCTCAAAAACTGCAGCCCATGAAAATAGTACGAAAAAGCCTTATTTAATAAAATAATGAACAGTAAAGTGGCTTTGTTAAGCCAACATATTAACAATAATTTAATTTTTTTCTGTTAAGATGTATAACTCACTGTCATTTTGTTCCAGATGCAGAGATGGAAATCATCATTAAATAAGGGCTATAAATTAGTCTCAGTGGCCCTATATGCAATTTTAATAATACAGGTAACCCATTTTAGTGGAAACATTTTTTAGTTTGGGCTACATTTGACTAAACAGTTCCATGTAATTTTTTAAGTGTTGACAACAGTAGTCGCAGGGCCAAAGCTACTGCACATAAAACTATGCTATTATCACAAAACAATAAAAAAAAGAAAAAACAAGAAGGAAAGATTAAATCTGTTCATCTCTTCATCTTTACTTGAAACTGACTGAATATGCAGCTAAGACCCTCTGCTTTCATCATTCCGGTATCTGTTTGTGTTCAGTTGCAGTTTTTGGTGGTGTTTTAATTATGCAAACAAGGGCTCACACATAACTTGCATAGAGATAACAATTAATTTAAGGTAAAACTTCTATTTCTGTGCTGTTAATTCTATTTCCTGCTACTCTCTTTCTCTCTCTCTCCAGTTTTGCATAGGCTGCAGTCATTTCCTCGTTACTCAGATATTTTGGGGGATTTTTTTGCATAACAATGCATGATTCATGAGGTACTGGTGCATATGAATAAATGCGTCGGAGTCATGACTGACTAGAGGATTTTTAAATGAGAGTCGCCATGCGGTGGGCACCACTTCATACAGGCCACCACTGTAACAATTTACACATTTGGCCACTTAGTCATCATCAGCTTATTGAAAGACTGATAAGGAGATCCAATTGTGAGACGTGTGTGAACCCATCGCTGTAGCAGTTCAAACGGATTGAGCTGAGGACTCAGACTTGGTCATTGTAAAATAAAGCAATTAACCATGAAAGGTTGTGCATTATAGTAATTCTGGCACAGTTAAGTGGTTTTGTTAACACGATGGAAAGAAGAGTGGCTTATTGCTTTACAGAATGGTGATAAAACGCAGTAAGGTAAAATATGGGTTCTTGAGTACTCTGTTACCTGTTTGAGGTGTCAGTATTCAAATACTGAAATCATTCTTTATGGAAAAACATACAGGCCAAAAATTCCATGAAATACCAATTTTATGTAAACTGTAAAATGTGAAAGTTCTTAATCGCAGTTCAGTTATGTTATACTTTGTTACTCTGAAACTCGAGTACCTTAACATTAATACGTTGCCAGTTACATTCTGTTAAAGTAATAGTCTGTTGCAAAGTCAAATTGACCGAATTTTCCACTTACTCTAAATGTAGTCGATCAGCCAAGAAATGTTTGGTGTCAAAATTTTGCTTCTTTAGTTTAGAACTGGAGCTGCTAGGCTAACATTGCTAACAAATACTAGAAGTCACCCCAGCTGTTTCTGTAAATACAGGCCTAAAACGTCCCTTAAACCACATCCAGGTCTTTATTCAGTTCATGTAGACATGTTGATGTGGTTTAGAGCACAGTATTTTCACTATGAACTCTAAAGTAAAAAACAAACATCTCACTGTATCTAAAAGAAGGGGCAGCCATTTAATATAACCTGAGTCACTTCTTTCCTGAGCGTAATTTGGTATCATACTGCACAAAACGAACAAATACAGGTCTAATTCACAGCAATTCACAGCACAGGTGTGCTGTAGGGTAACGTACGTGAAGAAGCATATGGTAGTGCACTCATCAAAATCAATACAATGTCTGATTATGAATTTGAGGACCACATTTTATGCACAAATGAGCCTCAACCGTATATGTTAAAACTTGCACTTGAATGCATCACCGGCATGACAGGAAGTGAGCACAACAAAGACGGAGGAAAAGGTAAACAATGCTTACCTTGTATTCACTTCTCTGAGGTATCATCTGTATAAATTTAGTTGGTACAGCTGTAGATTTTAGAGTATCCCACTGGAGAACTTCCTTATAATAATCAGGTGAAAAATTGTCCCTGCATATTTAAGGTCTCGCTTGCTAGTTTGTGGTTCATTACCAAAAGCTACAGTTTGTATGTGTCTGCATTATTTTAGCAAAATGGAATGCAGCACCTCATTTTTGTTACTCAACTCTCTTACAGTAAACAAGCCTTAAATGTTTATGCGAAATACTACATATTGTACGCTGTGTAATGACATTTTACAGCATGCCCCTGCACTCCAGCCTCCCAGAGTTTAAAGGCAAAATATTACCAGAAAGTGGGATGTTATGCAGATGATAATTTAGTTCCAGTTTTAGCTTAAATGTGTACAGGCCTATCTGTGCTGTTTTACTAAAATAGTGATTTAAAGCAAGTATATGACGATTTGGCATGTATTTGTTTAAACAGTTTTTAGTGACTGTTTACTTGCAATATTTGTTAGCACTGTTAGCCTAACTGCTCCAGCTCTAAACTTAAGAGGCAGAGCATGGACGCAGAACATGTCTTGGCTGCATTTGGAGTAAATGGAAAATCATTTGAACTTGATTTTTCACCCAACAATTCATTTAGGGACATGAGCAGACAGAGATAGGGTGGCTTTAGCACAAAAATTGAGGAGTAGATGTCAAGTCCTTATTAGCGTCCATTGTTGTTCTGGTCAGCCTTAATAGCTCAGTAGCTCATATTCATTTATGAACTTACGGATACTTGAACACTAAAAGTAGTTGACATGCTTATCGCTAGTGTACAATAAATCATTTACTTTATTACAAATAATAATCGCAATGCATAATTCTTTTCCAATGCAGTGCCTTTTCTTAAAGTCAATAGGAATCAGTAATAATCACTCATAACTAATAACCAAAAGGAAGGAGTGGTGGGAGGGATATTAGTTAATATTTTTCCCTGCCTGCTGGTGCATGGTGCCAGAAATCATTGACCTAATCCTAGTTACAATATCATATATTGATCAGGCTGTAATAATAATACACTTAATGATGCAAATGATGTTTTTTACAAATAATGCTGTCACATAATTTGAACATTTAATATTTTCTTACATATTTGCTTCAGAATCTTCTGCATGATCTACTGGGGAGAACAATTACTTTAAATTACGTCCTTAGATGAGTTGCAGGATTCAGCTGAAATGCATTTCTTATGTAGTTAAGCATTCATCCAGAGCCCTGTTTATGTGACAAATAAATCAGCGAGTCTGAACAATTGTCTTATAAATACAAATAGATATCTGCCCATGCGTACATCTATGAGTTGCTGGTGTTTACAGGAAGGTGTTGATGTGGACCTACAGCATGTTTACAGAAGGTGTGAACCTGCGGCGTGTGTAATGTGTATGTGATACGTCCCAGTAGAGTGTGAAATTGAAAACTCCCACAGCCATGAGAAAGCGAGAGGGAGAGAGGGCAAGTGAGAGCAGTACCGTGTAGTTGGGGAGAGAGAGGGACAAAGTGAGAAGGACAAAAGGATTAGAAGAAGTGAGAAAGGATGAGATTAGATGAAGGTGATATTATTACACCTGCACACATCTAAAGTGCAGGTGCTCCACAGGTAATTTCCTTCTGTTTCCTCTGACCTTGTCATATTAGACTCATCATCCTCCTAAACACACCGGACCCCCTGTAGAGCGCTCATGACCCCCCCTGGCCCCGTCCAAGCCGGACACCCCCTGCCAGCGTGATCCCTACTTCACCATCTGCTGGGACTGTCGCCTAGAGACTGCCAAACTGTCACACAGCACACCTACCACCATAAGCGCATCTTCATAGTTATATGTATTTTTTATATTTACATATTCATTTAATTTGCTTCTTTTTGAGGTGATGATAGGGGCAAACAGTATATCAGCAGCTAATATGTTATTTGTAGATGCCGCATTGTGCAAAAGTCAGTGACCACCCTTCATTTTTAAATTTTCAGTTAAAACTTTGAGTACCTGTTTTCAGAGGATATGTCCAATGAAATTTCCATATAATCTGCTTGCATAAGGAAGGGGAACGTCAAAGGAAAATGAGTAGGAAAAAAACTTTCCAAAAGTTGAAAAAATTATTATAAGATATATAAAAATGGGACTCTTACAACTCTGCAAGACCACCTAAACTGATATACATTACTTAAAACGTTCATTTTGGAGAGATAGGAGATAATCAAACTCCACTCTAGCTTCAGATCTGAAAAAATCCACATTCTTCCACTGTGAGAAGACAACTCAACATTCTGGGTCTGAAAGGATGCGTAGCAGTCAAGAAGCCGTTACTGAGAAAAGAAACTTGAGACAAAAGAAGAAAATTTTCAAATCAAATAAAGAAGCTGGTGTTCTCAGAACAATGGACTCACCACCCAGAGCCCAGAACTCAACATCAGTGAATAAGTTTGGGATTATGTAAGCTGTGAGAAGCGTTAAAAGCAAACAACTTCTAAAGGATGTCTCCCAAAAGGATGAAAGATGTAATAAAGGCAAAAGGTGGATACACTGAAGGCTGAAATATTATATATAGTTGTTGGAGGCTTCTGTATAATTGCCAAATTTGTATTTAATGGCTGTTTTGACTGGAATTTAAACAAATGAAGAGGAATCTCTGACTTTTGCACAGTACTGTAAGTAGTAAAATTGAATTATCAGTTTGATATTGGAACTATAGCCAGTATAATGTTACATTTTGTTCATAACATTGTATCACCACCTGCCATTGTAGGCCACTGTCTGTACAACTGTCTGCTAAAAAATTTATTTATGTATGACCTGTCCTGTGCTTGCTGCACTTCATATATGAAAAAGCCTGCATGTCCTTCTGATTGAGCTAGAGAGTCTTTGTGGCTGCTTTCATTTGATGCAGTTTAGCGTGTGTATTCACAGAGGACATTCAAAAGCTACAGTGACATTCAAGGGCAACAAACAGGCTTAAAATGAAAGACTGAGGCTTGTCCTTTTTCACCAGAGCCACCACTCGTTCCGCAGTGTGTATTGGGCCTCTCTGTCTTTATAGAAATGTGTCGCTAATCAGTAATAAGGTATGTGTCAATATTCAGTACATATGACCGTATACAAAAGATATGTTTTGTGGAATTTCTAAGTGAAAATAAGTGCAGAGAGGATTAATGCACAATTACTGTTTATTTGCTACAAAATGACATTCATTCTACCACACACATACCTGCAGACCTTTCTTAGCAGACCTGTGAAGAAAAGGTATTATTACTGGATTATTTTGTTGAATTTTTTCCAGTTTTCTTCCAATGTGTCTTCTATTGCTTTAATATTTTGAGCTGTAGAGAAGAAAATGTATTTCACCTTCAATTTCCATTAGGCCACAGTACCTACATATGTCTTCCTCCCTTTAGCAGCCCAGTTTTGTGGTGTCTTCCTCTTTCCACTTTTAAAGGTTGCGTTCACTTATTTTACATTTTGTTAGCATTGTCAGAACATCTTTATGTGTCGTTTAATATGGGTTGCCCTGAAGGAGTGATTTTTGGTGTTTTACTGATCTTTTATATATGTCAATGTGGGGAATAAAGTCAGTATTCTGCTCTGCGTGCATTACAGGAGGTGTTTCTGTGCACCCATGTAATGTTTTTTTTGCAAATTCCAATGTATTCTTTCAGTTTTTATCCCAATTGTTTATACATAGATGTAGGGGTGGGAATCTCTAGGCACCTCACGATTTGATTCGATTACGATTTAGAGGGCTGCGGTGCGATTATAAAACGATTATTGATGCATCTTGATGCATCTTTTTTTTCTATACAGGATTTCTTTTTTCTCACTGTCTGACGACTTGGTAGTTTTAAAGCAAAATTTTTGTAATGATCCACAATGACTTTACTTCCAATATTTTTTATTAATAAAACAAATGGAAGTGATGTGGCAAGTGAGCACGAGACGCAGGCTGCCACTCTTCTGCGATAAAATGCGCAGTTACAGTGAAATAAGATTCTGTGGCAATGGATGTCCACGCATCAGATTACACCTGTCCTACCTGTTTTCTTCATTGATTTTATAACTTCGGTTATGGTCTCGCTGTAGACAGTGGGGGGGTCGCTGTGTCAGTAAAACATCTTCTAGACGGGACGCTGTATCTCGGCTCCAAAGTGTGCAACATAGCGCGAAAGCTCTGGTTCTGAACGACTGAGTACAGACGCAAATCATTGGCAATAAAAGTTGTGATAGAGTTTGTAATTCGCTTCCGAGTTGGGTGGAAGCTTTGACATCACTTGCTCGATTGTCCTCTGGTTGGCAGCAAGTACAACCGGACGGGAAACGGGCGGAAACCTGTAATATGGTTTCTCATGTTTGTCGTTTCCAAAATATTTTAGTTTAGTGTGACACAACTTGCATATTGTGTGGCTCTTGTCCAGGTCCTTTTTCCCCTTCAACTTCATAGAAGCCAAAGTGCTTCAATATGCTAGCTCAGGGGTCGGCAACATACGGCTCTTTTACTGTCCTGATAAAAATAAAATAATCCTCATCTGCAGCAAAATAAAGCTCTGCTGATCGTTCTTACACTGTTTTAACAATAAATGGTCTTAAATGCTGCTAATTCACCACCCTATAACCCTGAAGGCTGGCAGACAGACTGCAGGTCACACAGCAACGCGTCTTGCCTAGCTAGTCTAGTAGCTAACAAAAGGGCAAAGAGAAAGATTTATGATGAACATTTGGAAACTAATGGACTTATTCGCATTTATAAGCACCGCAGTTGGTTTCCTGGTATGTTAAATCTGCAACGAGAGACTGTCAAACACTAAAACGTTGCAAAGCTGAAGTCAGCTTCTCTTTTGAATTTCCCCGTTCCACCTTAAATGGTGCCGTTAAATTCTGCCTGAGGCGGAATTTAACGTGGAACAGGAAAATTCGAACAAGAAGCTGGTGAATGAAAAGCTGACTTCAGCCTTGTGGAACAGTTGAGTTGAGAGATGTTTTACAAGAAACTCTTCTACTTGTAAAGTGGCTATAGCTAAAGCTTAAAGCAGAGCAAAGTAAGTCTGCGTTTTTCGTTTATATTTTTTAGCCTATACTAGGGCATTAGCACATACTGAGATGTATTCGACATAAAATGTTGTGTCTCCCAAGGTGGTTTGATTTTTGTTGAAAGGACAAAATGGCTCGTCTTAACATTTGGGTTGTCGACTCCTGACCTAACCTAGCTTCTAACGCAGAGTGTGCTGGTTGGATTTCTCGCTCATCCATTTTACGGAGCCCGGCTGGGTTAAAAATAATGCGTGGCCACACCTTATTAACATGTGGGAATGAGATCCTAATGCATGGCCACGACTTACTAAGTTGTGGCCACGTGTTATTTTTATTTATACAGGATCTCATCAGCGGGGCTCTGTACGTTTTTGTTATGTGCACGTCACAGAGTGTCCGGACGCTGCACTTCTGCACTTCCAAGTCCCACCTTTTGCGTTCCATCAACATTACGTTATCAATGAAATATTTAGAAAATCGATTTTTGACATTTGTGAATCGATTCAGAATCGTCACGTCCGCATCATGATGCATGTAAGAATCGATTTTTTCCCCCACCCCTACCTAGATGTAAGTTTGGGCTACATATTTTATATTCATATAGTACAGTTAGTTTATTATAGAATTTAACAATTTTATCCAGATTTTGATTGGAGTATTTATTTCTCCAAATTTAAAGCAGCAGCATAAAAAACTCTTATTGCCTTTTAACTCAAATTTTACAACCAGGCTGAAATTCTCAGATGAGCCGGCTTTAATACTGAAAATAAGTAGAGCAGGTGTTACGTTTCAGAATTTGTGCTCCATAAGTATATTAGTGTCTCTCTTTCTTTTTCTTTCTCTTTCTCTCTCTCTCTCTGTCTTTCTCTCTCTCTCTCTCTCTCTCTCTCTCTCTCTCTCTGTCTTTCTCTCTCTCTCTCTCTCTCTCTCTCTCTCTCTCTGTCTTTCTCTACATCTCTCATCTCTTTTTTCCTCTTTTTGCTCTTTTTCTCCCTTCCTCTCTCTCTCTCTTCTCTCTCTGTCTGTTTCCCTCTCTTTCTCTACATCTTTCCTTTTTTCTCTTTTGCTCTCCTCTTTCTCTCACTTTTTCTGTCTGCATCTCTAGCCATAGATTGCTTTTCTCAATTGCTCCGTCTGCCTCTTTTCGTTACTCTCTCTCTCTCATTCATTGTCATTGGCTTTCTCTATCTTTCTGTCTTCTTTTCTCTCTTTCACTCTCACTAGCCCTTTCCCCCCTCCACCCCCCCCACCCCCTCGCTCACTCTCATTGGCCTTCTCTATTTCTCTGTCAGTCTCTCTGGCTCACTCTCTTACATTGTATCTGTATCTCCTTGTCTTTTTCTCTCCTTGACTCTTTTTTTCTCTCTGTATTTGTGTCTCTCTTGTGCTTCTGTCTGTCTGTCTGTCTGTCTGTCTGTCTGTCTGTCTGTCTGTCTGCCCGTCTGTCTGTCTGTCTGTGTGTCTCTCCCCCTCTCTCTCACTGGCTCTGTTCTGCTGATGTCTCTCTTTTATCTTTGTGTCCTTCTTCTCATTCCCTGGCAAAAAGTGCATTTGGAAGCCAAACTGTCAGTTTGCTGCTTTGATTTTCTCTGAGCGGATCCGAGCCACAGACACACAAATGCTCTTTCTACATCTCTCTCTCTCTCTCCTATACACTAATACAAAGACACACACACACACACACACAGGCATGACCAAAAACAGTCCTGCTTGGAATATTTAGCGCAGAAGTAGTTGCTCCTGCTGGTTTTTCAATTGTGTATAGTAACAGTGAGACCAGTGAAGAGCATACAGACAGTGATATTGCAATGTTTTTTTTGGTTTGTGGTATATCTTCAACGGTATTTGGGGAAAAAAACCCTATTTATCACTAGTAATGGAAAGGGTGGGTTTTAAGGGAATTAAGGTAGTACTTCAGTATTTAGGTTAGGCCTGCATGATGCAGACAGTCAGTGATATTGAAATCGCAATGATGATTAAAAATGATGTTTTGTGCAGCTCTTCTGCTCACTTCATTCAGTCACCTTCAGATGATGAAATGATGCTAATAAAATGTCCCTCAGAGCCTGGTTGCATTAACATGTTTTGATTCTGTTTGATTCTGTTTGATTCTGTTTACACTTTTCACAAAAATGCGTCCCCAGTATGAACAGACGAGAAAAAAGCACTTGCATAATTTCCGTTTTGCTCCTGTTTACGTTTTCCCTGTTACCATATGACTCGACAAGTTGGCTTGGGCACTTCCATCGGTGCAAGAAGAGTCCCACAGTGCAAGAAGGCACGTGGTTTGGGGATAACTCTAGCCTCGCATATCTTCCATCTTGTTTATCCTTTCACCTGCTAGTAAGCACTCGGTAGCCATGTTTCCGTTATTACGTAACCGTATACAATTATTATTTTGTTTCTATATACTTTGTCATTAAAACAATATGAAAATTCATCTGAAGCCATTTAAATATAACCAGTCTGGTCAAAAATGTAAGGTATACTTTTCTTCATCTTTCATCTGCATTTTAAAGGTTAGGATTGGACTTTATTCTAGACATGTCTAAAGCAATGTTTTGCGGCTGATGGATGTAATTTTTGTTAGAGGTCTAATGTGTTTTTTTTTGTTTGTTTGTTTTTTCTGTTTTCTCTTCTATCCCCTGAATCTCCTAGTGAAGCACATTTCCTGAACAGGGGAGGAGAACGATGACGTGAAAGGGGGAAGAATGTACAAAAGCATAAAGTAACATAGGTGAGTGAGAGTGAAAAGTATTTAAGCAATACATATCAGTGGAATAAGTTGATCTCTCAGGACGGGATTTTGGGTTTTATGTTGGCTGGAGATGGAGTCTGTGTGAGTTCATGGATAAACTCCCTTTTTGTACTGGACATTCTGCTGCTGATGCACACAGCCTAGGGCCTGGTTCATTGAAGGTTTTCACCCTTTTTTGAACTGGGATAGGCAAGGCCAGGCAGTATGACTGTTCAGTAATCTTGAAACCTTGATATGTTGCAATATATTATTTTAGTCTACTTATGTGAGTTATACGTATGATACAGGTTTCATCACATATACTGGTCAGTTTTGTCCCCAGTGAAAGTTTTTTTTTCCCATAATCAGTATTAAGAAATTGAAATTTAAACATCAAATATGAATCTAGGCTTATTCTAAACCCCATCAAATGGTAATTTCTAAAAACTGAAGTGTCACTATATAAATACTAAACATTAAGTGACTGTAACATTATAAGTAATTGGTCTAGAAATAATAACAATAATAAAAATAATAATAATAAGAAGAAGAAGGTTTAATTTTCAAAATTTCTGTTGGTCTGTTCATCAGGAAATGTTTACACAATGTAAAAGACAGATGGCGTTTTTAAAATCTTCAAAAACTTTGTTGCATTTCTGGACCATTGTGCCTACTCTGACCTTTTCACAGCCTTTTTCAAATAGATTAATTGTTGTGTTGCTGAGCAGGCTGTGCTCATTTAGGACTCGATTAACTAGGCTACTAGGTTTCCTACATCAGTAAAGCAGTAAAGTGAATAAGAACCTTCTTTAAGACGTCACCACATAAAAGCTGGATAATGTTTTCAGTGAGTGGACACAGTGAGCATAGAATACGGTGCCACTTCTGCTTGAGTGACAGAGTAGTCTGAGTCTGGGAGCCATGGACAGTAGAACGTTTGGACAATCTGCTTTTTTCAAACTGTGTTTTATTATATTTCTGTCTTCTTGTTGTCATTCAAACTTTGTTGGATGTGTAATATAACAGTTATCATTTAGGGATCATACAAACATTTGCAAAATTTTACACTGTGTTCTAGACCTGTGCCGGTAACAGAGTGTCAGGGGGTAGGGGGACACAAAACTGTAATTAATCTAATGAAAGAGAACTTTATTATCTGAGAGGTTGTGGTCACTTAGCCTGTTGTCTTCTTCTCTGAAGCCATTTCATCTGAGGCCATTTGAAAAGGCCTGTTTGGCCTAATGTATGAGAGCAGAGACGTTATTTTTACCAATCTTACTGTGTCTTCCCTAAGACATAGTTGTTTTTTCAAGGTGTGTAAAACCTGACACTGTGGTTTGAGGATGTCCTAAAATGTATGCCTTAACATAGGACTGTGCACACTTAACCAGCACAGCTGTGTTTCTAAAACAGTCCTGTATATCACTGCTGTTGGAAGAAAACCTTGTTTCTCCATTTTTGACGTTTTTCACTTTTTGACATAATTTGAAAATGCCTCTTGCCCTTTACATTGTCTGTAAATTCCATGATGAATGGACCAAAGGAAATGGCCTAAAATGACTTGGGAAAAATGTCCGGTTCCATTGACTTACATTAAAAGCAAAGCAGGTTTTTTCCTTTTCCTGTAAAGTTACCATTTTGGAGATATAAAGTTTTCTTCTGACAAAAGCAGTAATCTAAGTACAACAAATGTGACATTAAAGTAGCATATCTGATCACCCAGCATGTTTAAAAGTTCAGTTGTTTACATGTGGGAATACTGCAGTCTTGGATGGAGTAAATGAATAAATAAGCAATGTTGTTTTTTTTTTCTTTAAACATGTTTTTACAGTGACTGGGGACTGTTACCTCAGTAACTCAGTTAACCGCCAAAGGCCACAGGCTTACTATTTTCCCTGGGACTTTAATCATTCACCAGTGTGTTTATTATATATTTTTTGTATATATGAGAGATGTATATAGTAACAGAATTATGATACTTGTATTTTGTCCATATCATGCAACCCTATTTCATTTACACACACACAATCAGGCCCTGCAGGAGATTTGTTACTGGATTTGAATCTCTGATGAGGTTTGGTGGCAGGCCAGCTGTTGCACCTAAGGATTTGCATGAAAGACTGGCAGTCAAAGTACTCTGAACATGCATATGCACATACACACCATCACACTGACTCACCCACTGATCTTCCCAGAAAATATAGGTCCTTACAGATATATGGTGTATTTATGGCAGTCCTTTTTTCTTCATTTAATTTATTTGGGAGAACAGGAAGAAGATGCACATTAGTGAAAATGCTCATTCAATGTTTGTGCTCATTTGACAACAGTTAAAATACTATTTTGAGTGAGTTCTTTTTGAGGGGCTTTCTGTCTTGCACATATACACAGAGTACAAGAGTACGTCTCACACAATCTTGGCAGACAGGAAATCAATTGCCATCACACCTCAGTGATGAAGTGAAACTCATGCACACACACATGTATCTGTGAGCTTTCTGATAATGTGTGTGAAGTGTGATGTGTCTGAAAGGTCAATAGTTCTCAGCTCTGTCTGTTCTCTGAAAGGAGAAATAAGAGTTTTCTCGTGTGGCTTTAAATGTGCATGTAAGTTTGTGGATGAAACTGTATATTGCAGTAACTTCACTGAGTATTCCCACTGGGAGACTCCACATTGGCTGCTCAGCTCTTCGTGCTGAATGGTCCTCACCTATCCTCCTCACTCCTGCCTCTGGATGCACCATCAGCACAAAAATTGCACTGGGAGCTTCATAAAATGGGTTTCTGCGGCCAAGCAGCTACATACAGGCCTAAGATCACTATGCACAGTGCCAAGTGTTGGCTGGAGTGGTATAAAGCATGCTGCCAGTGGAGCAGTGAAAAACATGTGCCCCAGAGTAATAAAGTTGGTGGTCTAATGGATGAATCTGGGTTTGGTGGAAAATACTACCTAGCGTAATGCATAGTGCCAACAGTAAAGTTTGGTGGAGGAGGGATAATGGGCCTGTTTTTCATGGTTAGGGTTCGGCCCCTTAGTTCCAGAAATGTTAATGCTACAACATAGTACATAGCTGCCAACTTTGTGGAACAGTCTGGGGAAAGCCCTTTCCTATTCCAGCTTGACTGTGTCCCTGTGCACAAAGTGAGGTCTATAAAGGCATGGTTTGACAAGTTTGGTGTGGAAGAACTCAAGTGGCCTGCATTGGAACATTAATTTTGAGCCAGGCCTTCTCGTCCAACATCAGTGCCTGACCTCACAAATGCTTTTTTTCACTGAATGGGCACAAATTCCAACATATTCCAAAATCGTATGGAAAATCTTCTCAGAAGAATGGAGACTGTAATGTCCTCAAAGGGGGGCCAGCTCCATATTAATGCGCATGGTTTTTGTCCAACAAGCTCATATAGGTGTGATAGTCAGGTGTCTACATACTTTTGGACATAGTGGTCTCTAAGCACAATTCTCTAAAATTAGTGCTTCATTTTAGATCTGCAGTGCTGCTATAAAAAGCCCTACCCCTTCAGATGTCAACACAGCCAAAGCAGTTCTGGAAGTAGTAGATGATGGAAATTTAGCATTTCTCCACCATAAAATAGATAAACACACAATAAAAGGTAAAATAATAAAACAAATGTGCTGCCCAACTTGGACGAGAGGATGCATCTGGTATGGTACCATTTTCTTAATAACTTTAGTTTTTTTATGTGCCGGATGCTCATTTTTTGTTTGAAGGCAAATTCTCTATTATCTATTAAGTGATCTCTTTTTAAATGTAAAGATGCACTAAAAGATGCACCAGAGCAGTACTTGTTAAGTACTATTTGTATGGGACATATGATGTTTTGTATGTGACGTGAACTTTTAATATCTGTAATAGTACTTATCAGCTTGATTTTGGCTGTAAATGCTTTCTTGAGCATGTTCGCTATTAAGAAAAAAAACTTCTATATAGTATAATGGAATATTTATCAATATGTTAATTCCACAAATCGTATATAACCTAGAGTCACTTCTACACTTTTTATTTCTTTTTAAATCCTCCATAATCATAAGATGCAGGAATATGCAGTCTGTTAAAAGTTAATAACGTAACTAAAATCACAGAGAAACACCACTAATAATTACAATACTCCACTTGCCCATGGAAAATTAATCCTGTCCAAAAATGACTTTAGTATTTGCCAATTCACATCCACTATCTGAATCTGTTCTACCTTACAGCATCAACCAATCTTTCAGTGTAAAGGCAAGCATGTACTTCCTCTTAAAAACATGTATCCAATCACATCTTTTCAAACAGATACTAACACAGTGTTGTAGCTGAGTTCACTTGAAGGAGAGTGCTAACTTCCAAGTTCTGGGTAGATGACAGGTGCCCACGATTAGCTAGTCTCCGTTCTTGGAATATCCTAGTAAACCAGTGACAAACTGTGACTATTAGAGCTAGGCCTTCAGTCCAGTCCAGACATTTCTAATCTCACTAAAAAAATTAATAAAACCCCACACTACAATAAAGCTGTTTTCTGCTAGCACGCTTATGGGATTTCTAATTTTTTGGCCTTCCTAGATTAAACACATCATTTGAAGCTTGTTAAAGACATTCCATATGTATATAAGTGAAGCTCAAAAGAAACATTAACATATATTACCCTGTATTTTGCAGTTTTACAGTGACTCCCTCAGTAAAGAACCCTGTTATAGCACCACTGCTGCAGTTTTTCACTTTACAACAGTCTGAAACCTGATTAGGCTACTTCTAGTATTCAGTCAGTGACTTATCTAAGATTTTCAGAGTGACGTTTTTTCTCTGGCCAGCTCCTGAAGTCCTGAGCAATGGGAGAACTTGGCTTGGCTGCATCTATCCAGATACCACAGGAAAAACAATCCTGAATGGGCAGTTTTCATCAGAAGTTTCAATCATTTTGTTCCCAACCAAAACTTAACAATGAAAAAGAGTATTACTACTATAGTTGGAGAGTTTAAATATGACAAGCAGGATGATTATGTTAAATAAAATATAACAAAAAAATTGACATCCTAGGAATCATTAGGCTTTCTTTGAAGATCTAGAAGGCCCTGAGGGTCCCTTACAACAGTAAACTTACTCAGCATTTGCATGACACAGACATACTGTACCTACACAGACCTACAGTGTTAGACAGTGATATATATATATATCATATATATCACTGCCATATATTTTTTTTAAATGTCAGTGTGGAGCTTCTATAAGTTTAATTTTCCAACTTTGTTTTTGGTACATTCTAACTGTTGAAAGAAAACCGTTTCCGTTTAAGAAAAATTAGATTGTTCACTGGAAGAGCATGAGCTTGTGTCTTGTGTTTGATTGGATAACTGAAGGCAGTCCCGACTTGGCTTAATTTACACTGAAGAATCCTGCTTTGTGTAAATATCCCTCAAAGGCTCACACACAGAGGTTATTCAAGCTTTGTTCTCCACAGTGGGATTAGACCAACTTTTGTTCTGCTTGATCTGTGTGCCAGTTCTGATGCAGTCGCCATGGCAGTGAGAGTGATCTTCTGCAGTAAGGGATACAGGGATGCTGTAAGTGGCTAAAAAGGACAATTCACAGAATGGTGGTTAGAATCATGGAAATTCTAAATAAATATTTTGGGACAATGTCATAGGAGCACCAGCACCTACTATAGGCAAGGATTAACGCAATTATACTTTTGTCCATATTCCTGTTGACAGAAAGTAGGGGTGCACAATTAATGATATTTTATGTGTTTCTGCACACGTTATGAAATGCATGACAGGATGGATTAAATTACATTGCACCCACACAATGCAAGAGTGGCATAATTAGATTGGTGGGTATGGAGCATTAGGATCCGTGTCTAATATTAGAACATTGGTGTGCTCCTGTCAGCCAGGATCAAACCTTGATCATTCTTGTGTTGAGCAAGTAACTTAACCATTCTGCTATAAAGCAAGTTACAAAGCACACATGCACAGCTCAAAAAGACTCGATTTTTAACTACAAGGCTACAAGATTATTCTCACTGTCACAGCAAAGCTGCATCACAATCATTTTTTATTATTTATTCATTTGTTTGTTTTTTGCTTTTAGAATTAGATTTATGTTCACACAGCAAAAAATAGTCTGTGCTTGTTGCACACCTAGTCGGAGACACACTATTTTAATAAATGTATTGCTTCTCATATCATTGCAATATCCAACAACTTTATCAAACATTTCATTTTATGTCTATATCATGCATCCCTAACAGGAAGAGTAAGCTGGTAAAGGCATGCATCTCCATAGAAATGTTAATTTGGTAGTGTTGCACAATGTATTGGAAGTTCATTGTTTTATTTTTTTTTTCATAGAAACAGTCAACATAAAGTACAGCCTATTTTCTAAAAAAATTTTAAATGCAGTGTGATGAATGTTAGGCTGTATTTCATCATTCCATTGTTAAACTTATTCTCAAAACATGCTTAAAGATTATGTTTAAATGATTTACTTATTTATTTAATGTTTGAGTAGTTTTATATGATGAAACTGAGATTACAATTAAATTTATATGTTTAAATGTTTCTCAGGGTCCAGTCTAGGGCTATTTTTATGTTCTGATATCCAATAGAAAAGTATCTAGAATTTTTTTTACATATTTTTTAAAGCTCAAGACATGTTTCACTAAATGGGAAAAATATGTATTCGTATTGTTGTGATTATTGTTGTTTTGTTGTTTTTATTACTAACTGTTACTGTGGCTACATAGTAATTATTAAAGCTGCACTATGTACGTTTTGGGGAACTGGTAAAAATATGTAATTGCAGGCAACGCACGAAGAACACTTTGTAATGACCGTTGTACTGGACCACAATGAGAGGATGAATCTGACGAAAAGTATCCAAGGAGAGCTTATTCAAAACTTTGTGTTGTGTCTTCTGGGCGTGTACGTGAATTATCTACTATGGTCATCATATCTTCATCAGTATCATGTTGATTTCACATTTGAGACCTAAATATTGACATTAATATGTAATGATGTATGATGTGACCTGAAAAACTTTCACAAGTCTCGCAAACTGTGCCACATCACACTCTGCAGTGAGTCAGGTGTGCAGAGCTGGCAACTGTGTGGTACTGGTCACAAGCTAGAATTTAGCTTGATAAACTTTATAAAAGTAAACATGTCAGTTATGAATGTAGGCAATACCATTTTCCACATATTTCAATTATTAAATTTATCGAATATTGTGAAATATTTGCTGCAGCCCTAGTTCAGTCCATTAAGCATTGGGTTTTGAGACGATAAATTCTTTTAGTATTAACCATTGTAATACTACATTTGGCATTGCTATCAAAGTCAAGGTCTGGTATTGTGACAGCCCTATTTGGGACAGCTTCAATTCAGTCAGTGTTACAGTGTTACTCATCACTACAGTATGAGTCAGTTGCTGTGCTCCTTTACAGATAGAACATTTACAGATGTGTGGAAACCTTTTCAAATCCATGGGAATATATCGCCTTTGGGAGAGGTTAGGAGTATGTCAGATCAACTCAGTTTACAAATGTGACCTGACCTGTAGCTAGTATGAACAGATATTAAACAGGACAAGCATCATCACTGCAAGACATCAACATGGCAGGCTGGTTGTAAACACATGTCGCCCCGTGTCATTAGCCAGAGTGGCTTGTGTTGGATCATGACCCACTGCAGTCTGATCTCTGTAGACATCGTGCCTTCCTCCAGTGCCAGAAAAATGGATTTGGCGAGCTGGCTTTTTGATATTCAGAGTGTCATTGCTTAGCCCTGACTTTGAAAGGCCATTTGAGGGAGTTGTAATAAATAGTCAGGAAAGAGACCATAGGGCAGAAGAGCTTTCTGAAGTGTTCAGAGAGCTGAGGGTTGTGGAAATAATGGAAAAAAGGGGCTGGGAGTGCTGCACTGGGATTCTCAGAAGATTCGGCAGGGTTGAAGTTTAACACGACCCCTGAGGAAAATTGGATAGCTTCCACAAAATGGAGGATTTCTGAAAAAGAGAAAAGAAAGCCCAAGGCGAGGCACATCAAAGAACTGCAGCCAAGCATGTTTCTGTAGATACAGAGCAAGTCAATGAGTGTGAATGAAAGGGGTGGAAGATACAGTTATTGAAATGGATTAGCATTTGCTGTGTGTGCGTCTGTGTGTGTGTGTGTGCGTGTGTATGCATGTTACAGATGGTGAAAAAGGCCCAAAAAAAGATTCTTTTAGTTACAGCATATGCAGTGCCACATGCTAGAGTCTTTAAAATCACATAATAACAATTTCAGTTACTCTTATGAGGATTAATTAGGTATATGAGGACGAGATGTCTTCTTCATTAATAAAATTTGGAAAGAGGCAGTTTTGAGCTGTTTTGTTTGTCTTTGAATAGCATTTTAAACTAAATTAAGCTCTTTTTTTCCCCCCCAGTATCTTCTTAATTTCATCACTGCTAATTCCATCCACTAGTGAGAGCGTCTTTTTCACTGTAGACTTAAATAGTTTTGAACCATGAGAGTAAAGGTTCCAGTGGCATTTCCACACAGTTCAATATGGAACACTTAGAAACTGTGCTCAGCACCGTTTCCTCTACATGCTTAGCTAACCATTCTCAGGGCCACAATAAGTTTTCAAACAGTGCCACCACAGAGTAGGTTTGATTCTGACTAACTGGTAGTGATTCAAGAAACAGGAAGCCTGAAGTCTGAAGCTTTGAACCAGCTAAACCAATAGATTTGGAAAATAATTAATTGTTTCAAAGCACTCTAATCTATACAAGCATTACATAACTTATACTTTTAGAGGATACAGACTTGTATGTGAGAGCACAAAGTAGAGCTACTGGCATGGGAGTGACAGATGGAATCATATATGTTGTGTGGGTAGCTGTTAGCCTGTTAGCCATTACTGAGCCACTGCCATGCATAGTTTTTCTACTGTATTTCTTGGTCCTTATTTGGCAGTACATCAGATGAAAATCGTAACTGGTCTCACAAGTCTGTACCAGCATGGAAGGGCGCAATATGGCTGTGAGAACCATTTGACTCTACAGTGGAAAAGAGACCTAGGTCTTCCCATTACATGATGCTATCAAGCTGAGAGGGCGAAGGCTAGCAGCGTCATTGGACAGTTCAACATGCTTGGAGGAGTATGCAGGCCTAATTATACTCCTAATTAATAACATAGTTTCCCTCTAACCACAAATGTTCAGCCAAGACACGTTTGGTGCCTGAAGTTGGCTTCTTTAGTTTTGCACTGGAGCTATGTCTTTATGTCATCACCTAAGACATCATATACTTGCCTCAAACTGTACAGAGTTATACAGGTAAGTATTCTCAAATTGACTTACTTATGAGGATTCTAATACTGTGTAGCATGCTTCCTTCTAAGTGGACTGAAGTACAGACAAAATTCAGGCTTTAGGATGGCTGCTACTACTATTTTTAGTTATGCTGTGCACAACACTTCAGACACAGAGGATGTTGTGGCTGATGGACCACACTGGAGTAAGAGATAACTGTGTAAGTTTGATATTTTGACAAACTATTGATAAAAACCCAAGTGTAATACTAAAAGAAAATTTGCATTAAATGCTTAAAAACAAAATGTGTGTGCTCATTATGTTGTAATTGGCCATTTAAATAGGTATTCAATATTAATAATTAGTGGATATTATATCACTTATACCGCTTGGGACTGCTGTGCATTATTCAAATGAATGGAAATTAATTGTTTTCCTGATTAAATTATAAATGAGTTCCAGTACGGTTTTCTCTTCCCTCTTCAGTTAATGCTGCAGCATTGTAGGCACCAAGGCCCTTTGGCTTCAAGCATTTCAGCCCATTAACCCAAAATAATTACCTCATTTGCGAAAAATGATTAGTTGGCTTCTTCTGCACACCCACCTCCCCACTCCACACCTTTCGGAGGATGAATTCTATGTAGCAGTAATACTTTTAGCGGATGATGTTAACTTGCAGTAGTGTAAGTGGGTTTATGAATAACTTAAATTCATTACAGTCAAAGTATCTTTACTAATCTACTGTTTCTTTATTCTTTAAGGTAGGAATCTGCAGTTTTTGTACAAAAGACTAAAAAAAGCCATTTTCACTGGCTGATAGTCTTTGGTTTTCCATGCTTTATTGATTGCCTCATGAAGCATTTTATGCCCAGTCATGTCGCTCTAAACACCTCATTTCCTGCCCTTATTCTGTAGTAAAGTACATATGTTTCATTCAAACACCAGTGATGTTGGGTAGGAGGTAATACACTGGCTTTTAGTTAAGTTATAACGTGAGCTAAGTCTCCACTGCAGTACCCTGTAATGAAAGATGGTTAAACTGCAGTGCTGTATTCCATGCTGCTGCTTTTAAATATTCAGCTCAGCTCAGTGAGAACCTAGGGAACATTTTGATGCAGAGCACAAGAAGTTTTACATCTAAAACATTAGGCCATTTTGCATTTTAACTAGTTTTGCCCATCATGTTAGAACTCTGGTTCCTTTTCCTAGTCCTGAGCACCCCTGCCTTATATGCTTTGGTGTTCTGTTTGCTCTCTAAACACGCAAGATCCAAATTGAACCTTTTTTCTACACACGACAGGGGGTGTGGTATATGATAAAACCGACCTCCCGACAATGTTTTTTACTGGTTAAAATTATGTAGCAATGCACATGTGCTTTTTGAATTATTTCATAATAAAATGCATAACATATGCTCTAAGGACATGTCATTGCTTTCAGTTTAGCTGCCTTTTGGGATATCTTTAATGCTTTCAAAGTGCTGGCACATAGGTAGCTCCTTGGTTGCATTATGTGAGGTGTAATCAGTCACCTAGCTACCACACACAGAACGATGGCTTTCAGCTACTTTACTTTCGTTTAGTAATGAATGATTGAATTTGTGCCAGTGTTTCTAACATAATGACTGGGTCAGTGGAAAAGATTTTAGTGGGTAACCTGATAAGTCCTTCCTGAGTTGAAGTGAGTGTTAGAACAGGAAACTGCTAAAATGGCCAGGCCAGAGGTACTTCACTTACAGGCTTGAGAACACCTGTGCTGGAGTTATCACTAGCCTGTAGACTAGTGAGAACAACTCTAGTGATAACTTTCACATTTGGAGGAGAACGCTAACTGCCACTGTTACATCAGCTAACAAACATCCATGTTGGCTTTATGCTGTATGATTGGGCTTGCATTCTCACTCTCTCTCTCTCTCTCTTATCAAAACTAATAAGGTACAAACCCGATGCCGTGACTAGTTTGCATTTCTTTAATATAAATTATGTACTCAAATGGATTTTGGGAGTAGAAAGGGAGTTCCACAGCTTGGAATTAAATTACCTAAAGGAAAAATTTAAACATTTACTACAATCATAATTCATAAGTATTATATCTTTGTTCATATGTCATACACAGTAATTTTAATTGAATATGCTGCTATTGGATAGTAAAATACGAAAGGACATATACAGCGACCACATATTAAGGTGTCTATGACACAGAACAGTTAAAATAGAGATAAAGATACATTCCATCGTTTTTTTGCTCTTCTCTCCTCCCCTCTTTTCTCATCTCCTCTTTTCCCCCTTGCCTATCATACTCATTTCTGTCTCTCTCTTTGTCTCCCTCTCTCTCCCCCTCTCTCTCTCTCTCTCTCTCTCTCTCTCTCTCTCTCTGCTTAGGGTATTGTGTCTGTATTCATTATGCATTGAGCGTAGCTGCTCTCCTATGCGCCATAGCATGTTAACATGGACGCCACTCACACAGCACTGCAGAGACACAAGAAACTACAAACGAACCATTTCTCCTTTCTTACAAATGATATTTATCTTTAAATGTGGCACCGTTGTTTTTCTAGTGCATTTTGTCCATTTGTTCGCAAACCACCATTTGTTCAAAAACCTTAATGTGCTGATACATATCATGTATAAATTTCATCAGCAAAAGCATTTTTTTAGAACAGGTTTTGTTAATATATGGAAAATGTAAAAAATGCATCATGCGTCATAAATGCATGCCAGCCCAAGCTAAAACAGCAAAGATACCTTAGAAAGAAATCACAGGTGTAGAAGCTAGAAGGGGCGCTATACAGATTCAACCATTGAAATTCTTGGTATCAGTTTTGTCATTACTTTAGTTTGTGCGGTTGGAGGTGGGGCGGGGGTGGAAGGAAAAGCTGGTTTCTTGGGGTTAACCGTTAGCCTTTAGCCTAGCATGGAGACTAGCCTGTTTTCTGTGCACACCACCAACAGTGAACCTCACTCGACCATCTGCTTCTGACAATGCCTCTGGCCTGGTCCTCAATACCAGCCGAGACATACTGCAGCTTACTTGCCATTTTTGCCCAGCTTAGAGAAGCCACTGTGTGCTAAAATGCACTCTCCTTTATCTCGTTAGGGTTTTAAGCAATACTGACATCTGTCTATGTATTTTTCAGTTCTGTTTTTAATATTTTGCTTAATAAAAATATTTTAGATTTCCTTGAATTGTTAAGTATGGTTGTTATTAAAACTGAAAGGGCATACGTCATTGCTAATCTACCATCAGAAATTATAATTATACCAATTATATAAATTTTTTCATACCACCTACTACTAGTGGAAGCACTTTAAATTATCAGACAATAAGAAAAACACTCAATGCAAAATTTGTGATAAGAGGATTGTATACCATTGAAGCATGAAAAGTTTTATAAATCATCTCAAATATGTATATACAGACATCCTTATCTGAGTATGCCCATTCTTTCAATCCACACTGCCTCTGATGCCACTTAATCGCTTCTGGTGGGAAAGGAGCTGTTTTTCTCACTCTCTTTTCTAATTAAACATTTTTACAGTAGGTTTAAAACATAACAGCACATGCAGCAGATCTGTTTATTGTGAAAAAATCACAATCACAACTTTCTGTCTCTGTTGAGAGAAGATTAGCCTCCATCCACCATTAGTACAGCGCAGGAGCTGTTTTGCAACAACAACACAAGCAAAAGGTTTAACATTATTGTTTTTAAAGGTGATTTTAAGAACTTGTTCAGAAATACCAATGCTTGTAAAACACCCATGAAATAAGTGTATTTGCGTCTGCAAGTGCATGAGAACAGAAGGACAGCTGGTTTTATTCGTGCTATGAAAGTGTTTGTGCTTCTGTTTAATCACAGCACTAATTCATGGGGGGTTGAGAGCTGTCAAATTAGAGCCAGAAACAAGACTTAAAGTCTAAACATGATCTCATAATGCATGCTTTCGCTGTCTCTCACTCACACATTCATATGGCAGTATTCCCAAAAACAGCCTTCTACTCTTATAATCAGTCAAGCTGTTTAATCTAGAAAATGTTGACTCTTGGTTGTACATACTCATTAATCACCTTCTGTATTTGCTTTTTTCTCATCCCTAATGCAGCACAAAAGCTCAGTCATGAGGTGCAGTGAATAGTAGTGTATCCACCTTGTGAACCCTGCTGCTATGGCTAAAAAGCTACCATAAGGTAGGCCAAATAGAAGGAAAAAAAAACAAAAAAAGAAGAATATCAGTTTGTCAGTTTTCTCACCATGTTCAAACCTTGATCTGCACTAAATACGTGATTAGTACTGCCACAATGCAGATAATATGTCATATTGTGTTGTGATTATGATGTAACTTACAGTATACATAAAAAAAATTGAATCCCTGATGTGAGGTGGCGAAAGATCGGCCTGACCAGAAGGATTAACTTTGCTGGATTATGTCAATATCTTGATTAGGACTGCTGCTTATGATTATTTAGTAACTGCTTAATTTATAAATTATTTCATTGATGCAGTGATTAATCTATAAAGTTTATTGTCATAAATTAATACAACGTTACTCTATGTAATTTGTTTTCCAATTAAAACAAGTGGAATCTTAACACCAGTCGCTAAGCAGATACAACTGTGCTGGAGCCTTGCACACACAACTTTTTCTCACACAGAAAATGTTACGACGGGGACCTAAATGACTTTGAAGTTACATTCAATTATATTAAATACAAAAAAGATAGTTTAATAGCATGGCCTGATACCTAAATAGCAATAACACGCATCCTTAAACATCCCTTTCAGTATATTTGGTTCAATTATGTGCAACTGAAATGTTCATGGAACTACAACTTATCATCCCCAGACAGGTGTGCCATACAAGATTTAAGTCAAACTAATGATGTGGAAGGTAAGAGCGAAGCCAGTAGTCACTTGAAAAGACTTACAGGGCAAGCTGAAAGCAGAGGCAAATAAGCAATGAATAAGCATGTTTGGAGATTGAAAGGTTGGACATATGATCCCAAAAGCACCATACTCACAGTCAGGTATGGAAATGGGAGCATCATAACATGGAGCTGCTTGTTTGCAAACAGTACTGGTGCATTACAAGTCATTGAAAGACACATGAATGGAACGATGTACTGGGAGATATTAGAAAACAATTTTATATCATTGGCCAAGAAAGGGAAGAAGATGGACATTTCAAAAAGGCAAAAGATATGTCTGTAAACTTGGAGTGAATAAATTCACTAGAAATAAGTTCAATAACAAACACAAAAGTGTCAATATTTGTGTAAATTTAATGAAGTTTGTTGGTAAGAATGCAATTAATTGTGTAAATGTAGTTAATGGCATAATCACAATTAGAACAATTTGGTGTCTTTTCATTTTAGTTAATTTGTGAAAAAAAAAAAATTATGGACTGTACATCTGCTATAGCACTAAAGCTCTTACACATGATGCTAGTACTGTAAGATTTAGGCTTTGCAAGCCAGACCATGCATCAAGATCACACTAGAAATGCATAGCTGGTTAGTATAGCTAATTTCGCTAATTACTGAGCCAACTACTGCCTGGGGCTAGTTTAGACAAGACCCTTTCCACCCAAGCCTCTGTGCACTATACAAACTAATTAATCACCACAAATATGTGTGGAAATATGTATGTGTGTGTTGTTTTTTTTTTATATCCTATTAACTTCTGCAGGCAGGCTGCAGAATTTTTCACCCCATGCTTACGCTGCTGTGTGTGATGAACCCAGTCCAACAGCACTTCATTCCCCCTGAAGGAGTCCTAACAGTTGCCATGGAGATGAAAAAAGACTCTTGTCCGTTTTCCCCTGGAGATTATTTATAGTTGTCTTTATTGAGCTTTATTGGGGGGGAAAAAGCTGGGGGAGGAAAATTGAATTCTGGATTATTATCTTGCAAACAGGAGCAAGGTCACTGAGCTCTGCAAGCTTTCTTTTGGTTGTTTTGACGGTTTGTGAGGGCTTGGTTTCTCTCGGCATTCTCCTAAAGGTGTTTGTCTGAAGGCGGGTGTGCTCTACACAATTAGCCTGATATGATTTTCCTTATTTGACAAATTTCCACAATCGGAAGTGAACGTACAGGTCAGGAGTTCGATCAGAAGCGACTGACTACACGGATGATCTGGTGACATGAAAGGTTAAAGAAGTCATGAACTTTTTGTGTGGTATTTGATAGATCTGCACAGTATGGACAAAAGGCCCATGTTTTGAGTATATATTGATTGCTCCATATCAGGCGTGTCACTATACGCATGTTAATATAAAATTTTTTCAATACGGGTAATACAGTTCGATTTTTTGCTATAAAATTGGTGATACAGGGAATGGTTTCTATAGTTCTATTTAACACAATCCATGATATTACCAAAAGTGACAACCATGAATGGACTGTGCAGCTCTTGAAGCTGGAAAAAACAGCCGAGCTTGGTTGGTTGATTCACCAAGCTATTTAAAATGGGGAGCAGAGAGAGCAAACTAGAGCTGGAAGTGAAATCATCCTCGCGTTCCCCTGTTTGGGAACACCTTGGTTTCCCAGTCGAGTAAAATAATGATAAAGAGTAGTAGACTGAATGGTGACAGTGTGCCTAACGCATTTATGAGGACATCACCCAAATGTGTCAGTTATCAGACAGAAAAGAAAACATAAAGCTGATGTTAGCTTCTTATTCATTTTTCTGTTTCTCCTTAAATGGAGCAGGCGCCAGAAGGTAACTGCTGTTCTATTCAAAGTGGAAAAGAAATTCGTATAAGAAGCATAGTCCTAGTGTTTGAGAATATATAGTCTGTATCAAAAGGCTAGTGCTTATACTGTTTCTGTGTTTTTCTTCAGCAGATACTGAGGAATTGTAAGTGGTAGCCTGTTGAGATCTACTGGCAAATTGATTTGAAACAGTTGTTCTTTTTGTTTGCATCTCTCTCACTGCGCATAAATTCTGCCAAGCTAGCAGCATTCTGCCACACGACCATGCAGATGCCCAGTTGGCTGCCGTGTCAACTGTGAAAACAGATAATTACATTCTTGGAGAGTCTAATCATAGATAGATTTGCAGCAGTAGTCCACACTTGTACTTCCACTGACTGTCCATTTTTAGGAGGTCCGCCTACCTTACAGGTACCTTACAGGTCCACTATATTGGTGTACAATGACACATTGTAACCCATCTGTCAGCATGTCTAATCCATTTATCATTGGTCCGTTTCAGATATTGTTTGGGCGGTGGACCATTCTCATTACAGCAGTGGTATAGAACTACAAAGAGTACCTATACAGCAGAAACAGCAGTGTAGTTTTTACACACCTCATTGTCAGTCAAAAACATTTTTTCCATTTTTCAGCAGCAGGAAAATAACAGAAAACAAGTGTAACATGCAGTTGCACAGACTACTCAACAACTAAATGTAATATATTTTTTTAGTATTTGGTGTGTCCATCTTTTGCCTTTATTACAGTTTCCATTCTTTTTTTTTCTATTTCAAAGAAATCTGCAGGGAAATCTAAAGTTCAGTCTTAGTATTTTAGAAGTTGTTTGTGTTTTGTGCTTCTCACAGTTCAAAATTTATTTTTCTTCTCCATTTCCTTTTCTCATTAATGGCATCTTGACAGCTACACATCCTTTCAGACCCATAATGTTGAGTTGTCCTCTCACAGTGGAAGGATGGACAGAAATACCTGTGGATTTTTCTCAGATCTGAAGCAAGAGTGGAGCTTGACTTCCTCCTATCTTTCAAAGATGAAAATTTTAAACTGTTTATCAGAAGATTTTTGTGGTCTGCCAGGTCTTGCAGAGTAGTAAGGAGTTCCATTTCCTCTATATCTTTTGATAATTTTTATAACACTTTTGGAAAACCGTTTTTTTGCTTATTTTCTTGCGACTTTTCCCATCCTAATGTAAGTGGATTATTTTATATGTAATCTTCTCCGAAATATCCCTGAAAAAATTAATAACTTGTTATTAATGGCTGTTTTCACTGGAAATTAATTAAATGGAGCGTGGTTTCAGACTTTTATACAGTACTGTATGTTGTTTTGATTAATCAGTGATGGACTGTACATTTAATGTGGTCCAGAGTAAGAAACTCTTGGCAGTCAGCCTTACGGTCACAGTCAGCACAGTGTGATTGTGCTTCACACAACACCTATTATGCTGAAAAGCAGGACAAATGAGAATGACTAGAAAAGAAAAATAAAAGAGTGAGAGTGTGTGAGAACCTGGGAGAAAAGCAAGCAATGAAGTAAAGAAAATCTTGCAAGAAGGAAAGCAAATTGATGAAGATGCATGGTTGAGACATGGTGGAGGGAGGAAGGGAAAAGGAAATGAAAGAGGGTAAATTATGTATATGATTGGGATAAAAAAAGAGACCTTAACTGTACCATTGTACCTTAAAATCATTACAGTGAGTCTGCTAGTTTGGAGGCTCTGGGTCAAATTACGTTTTGTATATTCTGAAAAAAAAAGTCAACACACCCTCTAACCTCTACCAAGAACACACATTTTAAGAATGCACATTTTAATGCACAGGTACTGTTTATTTGCTGAATTTATTGTATTAAAAAACATAAATATCCTATGCAAAAAGTTATGACATTTTATATTTTTCTTTTCATTACTTTTCCAATATGTTAAATTCAGCAAATACATTCAGTAGCATAACCAAGAGCTTATAGACCCAAGTGCATAATAAAATACATGCCCTCCCATATGAAAATTACTCTCAGTTAATAAAATGAAGATTTAGGCTGCTTATTAACTTGCAATTGTTATATCTCAAACAAGTCTGTGATCTCATCTCATCTTATGCCAGTGCGAATGCCCCAATGCCCCCACCCAGTATTTACACCACTGAATACATTTTTATATTTTTATATTTATTTTTATACTTTTATGTACTTTTTTCCTGATGTTAAACTCAGCAAAAAGTAGAAGTTGTGCACTGAAATTTGCAGGCAAATGCCAAATTTATTTTTGGTCCTTGTAGAGGATGTTAACTTATTTTTACTCTTGTTCAGCAAAAAATGTACTTGCACGAGGGGTGTTCAAAAGTGTTGCATATGACTGTAGGTGCATAAAAACTAAAAACACATGAGGTCCATGCCATCCATGGAGTGAATTTGGGATTTTAGAAGTTGTGCAATAATTGTGTTTTTGCATCCACAAAAAAAAAGAAGTAAAAAATGTACCCATGTAAACTGTTCTCAAATGGGGTAGTTCAGCACTGGAAAGGGTGAGTTTAGAGCAGAAATTAAGAAGAGGTGGGAGTATGTTGAGTGGCAGTATGTTATCGCAAAACTTCAGTTCTCCTGCAGTGTTTAAAGATTTGTGACAGCCATGGTAGTCTCGGCCCAAAAAACTTGGTTGAATTCGTACGTGTTATGTCACTGGTTAACAGTAGTTTTGATAAAAGTGCCATAACCATTTAGAAGATGTTTTATATGGTGCTGCTAGTTTAATTTTTAGAAAATGTCTGTGTGCAGATCCAGATTTTGTTTCCTTTTTCTGACTGTTTTTAATAAATTTACTGCTTTTTAAAGAAATTGTAACATCTATTTTTAAGAAAAATAATTAGATTTAAGGATAGAGGTTTAAGTTACAGTTAAACCTGTATAGGTGAATTCCTGGTGATTAATGAAAGCATTTATAATTATTAATGATGCTGTCAAAACACTGATGATTATAAGGTCTATAATAAAAAAAGGCCTGGGCTGGATAGAAACCTAGATTAATTGTAACAGTCAGTTAAAAGTACTGCAGAATTTGGGCATTTTTGTTCTTGCATCTTTTATAAAATATAGGTTGGAGACCCCTGATGTAAAAGTAAAGTTATAGGGAAATTTAAACTTATAGGAAAATACAGTCAAGCTTTCAGCTGTTGAATTGTCCTATTATTTGTAATGCAGGAAATGCACGAGCTTAACGTATTTATTAGTTGATTGTAAAAACGAATGAATGGAAAGCTCATTTTAAGGTGTGTTTCGATGTGAAAATGCAGCAGAAACAAGCATTTTTGGACATGTTCTAGAATAAAATAAATAAATAAATAAATAAATAAACAACCCTCCTAAAAGGAACTAGTGTTCCTTCAGTGATACCTGTCCATTTCCACCTGTAGATATAGTACCATATTGAAATTACATTCACATAGCATGTTATTAGGAACACTAATACTGGATGGGGCCTCCCTTTGCTCTCAAAACTGCCGCAATTCTTCGTGGCATGGATTCCACAAGATGTTGGAAAAAATTTTGAGATTCTGGTCCACGTTGAATTGATTGCATCATGCAGATTTTTCAGGTGCACTTTCATGCTGTGAATCTCCTGTTCTACTGCATTCTAAAGGTGTTGTTTTAGATTCAGATCTGGTGACTGGGTAGGCCACTGAAGACCACTGAACTCATTGTCATTTTAATGAAACCACTTTCAGATGAATTTTGATTTGTGACATGGTGCAGTATCATGCTGGAAGTAGCCATTAGAAGATGAGTAAATTGTAGCCATGAAGGGATGCACATGGTCAGCAGCAATATTCAAACAATGATTGGTATGATTGGTATTGTTTTTTGTTGATTGGCTCTATTTTACTGCTTTTTTTGTTTACTGTCATTTTTTAAGTGAAAAGATTTTATTGTGTCTTATTTTTACTGAAAACAGTTTGGTTGCGTAGTTTGGTTAAGACATGCTGTCACAATTATCAGCATAGAGAGGGAGAGATAATGCTGAGATTGATGATCATGGGGAAAGACAGAGCGCACACACATAGATGGGGGTGGAGAAGTCCTGAGGCAGTGTATTATATAATATTGTTCACAAGGAGCATGTGCAATATGGGAGGAAAATATGAAGGAATTAGCATACACTCACTGGCTAATTTATTAGGTACACCTACCTTGTATCTGTGCTTACCATATACAGTACTGTAGTAGACCACTCTTTCATTATTTAATTTTTAGTCCAAATAGCATACATTTAACAAAACCTATTTAACATACTATATATATATATATATATATATATATATATATATATATATATATATATATATATATATATATATATTCTTGTCTTGCACAATTGTTAGGAGTCCCTTTTTTCTCTATGTCTTTTAATAATTTTTTTAACTCAAGTTTTGGGAAGTCTTTTTACACTTCCTTTGACTTTCCCCTTATCTTTTATCTAATCTCCTCAGTAATATCTCTTTAGCCATTTTAGATGCACATGAGAGAGGAATTTGCAAGGCAACTACGGTGCATTTGGGTAGTTGTTTGCGTGAATGTAAAGTGTGCCTTTGAACAGGAACAATGTCAGTGACACCTTTGGGAACATCTTTTGTTGAGGGAACCCATCAGTAAGTTGTTGGTTTAAAATTGGAAAACAGAGTTAAAGTGGCAGTTCTGTGAATTTTTTGTTAAACATATGTTTTGCTGCTTTTTTGTAAAAATAATAAATAACTTGTAGATAACTTGTAATGGCCAGTTTGACTTGAAATAGAATATGAAATGAAAGAATGTTCTCTCATCTTTTCCCAGTACTGTATGTCTGATCTCCACTGAAGGCCCGTCTAACCATATCTGGAACAAAGTGAGGGACATTCACTGTGACATGCCAAGATGGGACACTCCAGGAGATAATAATAACATTTGTCCATATTGCACTCTATTTTCAGATTGAAGGCATGTTGGCATGTCTGTTTGAATGACAGAGATTGTTAAATTCTGTTCAGCCTGATGTGCTTTTGTTGTAATATTTCTCTTTGTCACTTTTCCTCCATTCCAGATCTAGAGTAGAAAATAAAGCAATAAGCCATGAGAGCTTGTATGTTACAGTGATTTTATTATAGGTAAGGGTGTAATTAGGCATGACGTGAAGAGGAGATAAACAATAATTAGGCCAAGAAGTGCAGTTTATTTAGAGTGTCTTATTGTTGCCAAGCAACCATGGACCGCTGAAAGAGGACATCTTTGTCGCACATCTTTGTATATTGCAGTTTCATGAATTTCCATTAGTGCCTCTATGTGATTCCTAGTTTTATTTAGCTCCAAGCAAACAGTGTTGTATTTCCTTTTTGTTATTCAGGGGCTGAATCTCAAATGGCTCCGTACTACCCCCTATATAGTGCACTATGTGGGAATGAAAATACTGGCTCTGGCAGCCAAACAGAAGAGTCTAACAAATAGCCATTCGGGATTTAGCCATGTGTCTGCAATGCTGTTTAAATAGTGCAGTATTTGGGTTTAGAAGCCAGAATTTTGTAACTTGGATAGCAGACTATATGGGAAGAAGGGGGCCATTTGAGATTCAGCCTGGGTTTGATGCACCTTAAGGCATATCTGACTAAAACATGGACATTTGAAGGGTGTAAGACATTTAAGTGACATTCTTTACTGTTATGTATTGCAGTTTTACAGTGAATCATATAAAATTATTTAATTCAAAGTCTGTGATATTAATGGAAGAGTAATGTCAGCTATTTTGTAATCTGTAAGCTAGTTTATCATCCTAGTTCTAGTTAACAAAGTAAGCTGTAAGCCCTTCAGTTGAAAAAATGGGTACTTACATTACCCATACACTCAGTGGTCCATGCGAGCAGCATTAAAGACAAAGTTTATTCCATTAACAGCTCAAGGATTTTTTGTGACTTGGTGCACTAATACAGAATTCAGTTGTTGTGATGTGATGGTCAAATGTGTAAATATATTGGCGGGGGGATCCAGGTTTTCTTTCAGCTGTTGTTTCTGATGTCTGAACAACAAGTGTCTCCGATGTCTCTTAGTATAAGCAGTGCAGTATTACTGAAGAGATACAGGCATAATGAGGACAAACGCGTACACATACACACACACACACACAGTACATACACAGGAATGACCCTGCAAATGTCCGAGTGTGTGGATCTGCCTGTCTGTCCACTGTTATGAGTGTGTTCAGTCAGCAGGAGAACATGTTCATGCATGAGTTCATTGATGTCTCCTGTCTATAAACAGTTGCAGCTGTGAGTGCATCGCCAGTGTGCGTTGCCTCTGTGGTTTTGTTACGCTGTCTGTCCCGCCTTGGTCGTTTGGCTGCTTTTGTCTAAGTTTAGCACAATCCTTCACTCTCATGTCCCTCTCTGGAGAGGATGAAGAGGCGAGATAGAGGATGCAGACACTGAGAATAGTCTTTTTTCAGCTTTGCTTACAGAGGCTGCACAATGTATTGTTGTCTAATTGTTATTGTGATATTGGCCTCTGCAGTGCTGATATTGTAGAAAGCTGCATTAACCAATCACAGTGTTTTTGTACTGTGTTCTGTGATCATCTTGACTGAACACAGTTTTAGTTTTTCTGTGGGTGCTTCGATAAACAAGGGTATTCATGTTAGGGGTCAGCTGATTATCAGTTGAATCTGGCATTTGTTTTTTTAACCATTGGAATCTGCATAATATGTTTAAAAATGTACTGTATTTTTTCATCATCAGATGGAGCAGCTGAGCAAGTGTGAAAGGGGGGAGGGAGGAAGGACGAGGCACAGTGGCACTTAATATTACCACTCGTTATGTTATGATGTTATGATTCACCTGTCACATTACTGATTCAACAGTACATTTTAAATTCATTACAATATAAATTGCAGTCAAAGTAAGTAGCAATGCAATCTCAGTTATATTTATATAATGTTATACATACTGTGCAGTCCTAATTGGGGGGGTGTGTGTTGCATTTTAAAACCTTATGTTATGAAAAATGAAAAGTACAAAAATTTACCTTTCGCCTGAGAAAAAATTATTTAAGGTACAAAGTTAGACTTGAAAACATTGTTATACCTTTAACGGTACATTTATATTGTTTGTACCTTGGATAACACCTGTACCTGTACAGTGTTTTTTTCTGGCAGTGTTATTTTAGCCACATCCTTGCATTGTAGACCAGGAAGTGAGACTGTATCCCTCATGGCTGCATGGTGAGCAGTTAAATCCCATCGTTTTGAAGTAAATGTGTCCAAAAGTCTGAAAATCAGTGTGTAACAGAAAGAATGGTCACTTCTGAAACATATATTTCTGCAATTAAGTACACTTTTTGTGTTTTAACAAAAATATTATGATTTTATGTGTGTAGCCATGTTCAGCTAGCAAATGTGAGTCATGTGCTGGTGTTTTTGAGTTATGTTCAAAATTGTGTTGCTTACCAGAGCTTACCAAATGTTTTGGTAGTGTCATGATTGTTTTGGTACTGACAAAATGAAATGTTTGATCATTTGTTTTAAGAAAATAAACAATAAGACACAAGGTCATTGAAAGCAATCGGATTTTAGTTTAAAGTCATTACAAATCTAAACTGTGTTTTGAGCTCTGACTTTGAACCAGTTCAGTAGAATGATCCATATAGGGCTGGTAGTCAATATCAAAAACAGTCAGTTCTCCCATTCCAGGCAGTTAGGGAGTTAGCTCCGAAGCTTTGGATTGAATTCCACTTGGTGACGTTCAAGTTTGGTCGTACCTATGTGCACACAGTGTGAGACATCCCTGCAGAAAAAAACAGCACAGGCCAGCATGCATTCCATACTGGTCTAAGCTGTTTTTTGCTGGTTTGTGCTGGACTCGTGCTGGTTTAGTTGGTCACCCAGTAAAGTTGATCAGAATACGAGCATCCAAAACACAACGTATTGTCGCTGTTGGGGCACTTCGTTGTATCTCCATTTTTCATTTTTGGACACAATGTGAAAATGTCAGTTGTCCTTTATGTTGTCTCAAATTTCATGATTGGACTAAAAGAAAGGGTCCAAAATTACTTGGAAAAAATTATTCCTCCATTACCTTTCAATACATTTTAAAATGTGTTTCCTTGTGTCTTGCCTTGAACGAAGTAGAAAACAAAATAAGATGTAAAATTTGTAAAAAAGAAAATAAGGCATTGCCAGTGCTGAAACATCTACCCATGTGAAGGAGTTGACAGAGGAGAATCAGAAAACGTTACACTTTAGCTGCACTCTTGGTCATCTAAGTTAGTTTAGCTAGAGTTCTCTTTTAGCATCTTGCTAAAATCTAATAGGTCAATAAAACTGACACTTTGTGTCCCTTAAGATCAAAGTGGTAGTGTATGAAGTTGATATGTCAAAATCCCTAGCCATTCATGACATAAAGCATAATAGTATATCACAAATTTAATGTACTTTTTTTTGAAAACAAAAATCAACTCCATCTAGACCTGTGCTGGAAACATTTTTATTATTATTATATATATACTATATATTTTATATTATTTATTATTATTATTAACCTCTTATTTGTGTAACCGCAGTAAATGATCAAACCGAGTTGGGGGATATTTTTTTCCTTTGCTTTACAGTTTCGTCCTGTAATTTGTATGATGGTCCCTTCAACTGAAGCGGATGCAGGAGAAAACACGGTGGTTCAATGTGAGTTTAGTCTTAATCTTTGTCAAATTTAAGAACATCATTAAGTGCAGTTCAGCAAAACTGCACTTCAGTAAAACCTCAGCAAAACAAAACTAAGTAATCTTGTAAGAAAGAACAGAACTGTTAATGTCACATGAACTATACTCTCTGAGAGTTTGTGGCCACTTAGCTTATCCCTTTGCCTTGTTTTCTGAAGCCATTTTGCCTCTTCATTTGGCCATTTGAAAGAACCTATTCTGACTGATTTACAACTCTTTCCAAAAAAGTTGGGATGCTCTGCAAAATGTAAATAAAAACAGAATCCAAGGTGTGCAAATAATTTCAACCCTATATGTAATTAAAAAAGACAACACATGAAACTTTGAAACGGAGAAATTTTATTGTTTTTGAAAAACGTATGCCCATTTTAAATTTGATGCCAGCAATACAAAAAAGTTTGGAACAGGGCAACAAAAGACTAGTAAGTTGTGTGATATATTCCACCTGGTGGAACATCTCAAAACAATTTAGGTTAATTGGGAACAGGTTAGTAGCATGACTGGGTGTAAAAAGAGTACCCAGAGAGGCTTTCAGAAGTAAAGAAGGGGAGGGGTTCACCACTCCATGAAAGACTATACAGGCAAATAGGGCAACAATTCAAGAATAATGTTTCTTATTGAAAAATAGCAAAGAACAAAGGAGATTTCATCATCTACAGTACATAACATCATTACAAGATCTCTGTATGCAAGGGACCAGTCCGAAAACCAAGACTGGTTGTCCATAATCTTTTGTCACAAGGTTGTAAGTACCAGCATAAACTGACATTACCATAATTACATTTCAGTGTAATGTCACATCTTTAAGTATGACAGTACATTGGAAAAAATCACACTGGGTACTAGGTAGTTTTAAGGGGTGAAAATGCACCTAGTACTTATCCCTGACTTCTCTAATATAAAACATAGGGTTTAAATGATTTGCACATCATTGCTTTCTGTTTGTATTTTAATTTTGCACAGTGTCCCAACTTTTTTAGGGTTGTATGAGAGCTAAGACAAGTTTTTACTTATTTATTTTTCTTGAAACCGAAGTCGTTTTTCAGCCTGAAACCTAATGCTGCGGCGTGAGAATGTCCTAGAATGTATACCATACCATAGATGCGTTTTTTTTACAGATGTGATATCTGTCTGCAGCACAGAGCATCTTTTGCCAGCACAGCTGTGTTTCTAGAACAATCTTTGTTAGATACAAACCTAATTCCAAAAAAATGTGGGGACTATGTAAAATGTCAATAAAAACAGAAAGCAGTGATTAGGAAATTCTGTTTGACTTGTATTAAATTAAAAACAGCACAAAAATGTTTTACCTTATGAACTTTATTGTATATCCTCGTTCCAAATATAATATACAAATATACATTCCAAAAAGTTGGGACAGGAACATATCTAACATTGTGCTACATCATCTTTCTTTTTAACACCATTGTTAACAATTTATCAAGTTTTGAAAGCTGATTTTTTTTGGCCACCTTTTTTTGCAACCTTCATCATATTTTGCACTTAATAATGCACCACATGTTTTTAATAGGAGACAGGGAGATGACTCTTGCACCCAAATGTTCATTGCATTGTGATTTTGAATGTCCCAGAAACAAAACGCTGTTTAAAAGGCAGCATCTTGCTCCAAAATGTGTAGATATCTTTCAGTTTTAATGGTGCTTTCACTGATGTGCAAGTTAGCCACTAATACCCCCCATACCATGACAGACATTCATTCATTCATTATCTCACGTGCTTATCCTTCTGGGTCGTGGGGGATGCTGGAGCCTATCCCAGCGCTCATTGGGTGCTTATTTCATTGCAAAAATGCATTGAAGTAAGCAGTAAAATAAAATATATTGTCTTTGTATTGCTTTCGCATGTGTGTGTGTGTGTGTGTGTGTGTGTGTGTGTGTGTGTGTGTGTTTATTGCTTTCGTTTAAATACAGGTCAAAATGGATTTACAGATCATTGCATTTCACATACTGTCCCAACTTTTTTGGAATTAGGTTTGGACAATAAATGTGGTATTAATGTAATTAACATCACCCAACATCTCTCATTGTCTAAAAGTTCATTAACATTGTCATGTTTTTTTTATGTGGGAATACTGTTGTCTTGCTATGGGTTGCATGAAATACATAAACAAATGGATAATGTTGTTTTTTTGTTTTTTTTTGTATTTAGGCACACCCCTAACTCCATTAATTCCTATAACTTGGAATTGGAATGGGAGTTGACTCCAGAATTTCTGGAATCACGCAGCCCTATTTCGTTGCCCACCATCCCAGCTCTTTCTCTCTCTCTCTCTCTCACTCACTCACACACACACACACACACACACACACACACACACACACACACACACACACACTTCCAAAAGACATACAATGGCCAGAGACATGGTCACAAATCTGTTGTCAGGGGGTAAGAGGACAGTATTGATTACCGAATCAACTTTTATAAAAATGACTTTTTTATCGTGTGTGTGTGTGTGTGTGTGTTTGTATGTGTGTGAGTGCTGTGCTGCTTTGAGTCTGTGCAGTCAGCAAGAGCAGATATTCATGCGTGGAGTTCATCAACATATCTTGTCTAATGGTTTTGTCCAGGATGTTCACTCTAAGGTTTGGGCAGTGAACACGAGTGTGTGGTTTCATGTTTTTCTGCCCTGTTTGCCAGCACCTGCTTCCTCTGATGCTCCAGTTAAAGATGGATTGGCTAAAAATCAACTTTACACCCTTTTCCCCTGAACCCTAATGTAGTCAGTAACTAAGATGGATGTCCAGAGTTTACTTGTTTTAGTTTTGCACTGGGTCACTATGAAGGGGGACATTGTATACATTTATGTTTTGGCCGAACCTGAAATGCTCTGTTCTACATAAACTTACCAAATCAGAATTGTTCACACTAGTGGTCATAGGAACCAGACATCTGAAGTTCTAAAAGGTACAATACAGTGGAAAATTCAGTGACAATGGCAAAATGGCCATTATGAACAAAGCAAATAATAAATAATAAATCTTTGAACCCTATTTTTAAAAACGCTAGCTCTGGATTATCTAGCTAATCACCTCACAATTATTTCTTGAAAATTTAGTTCCTCTGTTAAAATGAAAAGGCACTGCCTGATGCCCAAGACATCATTTTAGGATAGTTTTGAAAGAATGTTTTTACCAAAACATATTTTTTAAAATCAGTATATGGCAAAGAGCATTGTAAGGCAAACTTAATCTACAGTTATTCAACATTAGATGAACATTAAATATAAAACTCAGAAGATACTTGTAGGTTCACTGGTGGTTTTGGATTGTAAATAAAATGGCTGTATTGGCACTATAGCCACCGCGACTCCTGGTTCCTTTCACCCCCACTGTAAAGAAATTGAAATTCCTTTAAAATGCAGCATCATTTCACAGACTGCTCTAAATGACTTTCTTTACATCTCAACAATTGAAATATGCAGAAAAGTTTTGTGGAATTTCTCTTTTAGTGGCTCTTCTCAGGAAATAAACACTGTGTGTGCATCTGTTTTGTAACAGTGTGAGTAGACCCAGTAACAGCTTAGTCATTTTTCTGTGTGGCCCGTCATTACTCTGTGACCTGAACACAGCCTTTCTCTCTCTCTCTCTCCTCTCTCACTGACTTCAGAGAATTAAGTCCATTCTGTACATGACGCACCCATACAGTATAATAAAGAGCAAAATGTGTTAATCTCTCTCTCTCTCTCTGCTCTTTAGTCCCTGTTTTCTTCTCGTCTCTCATTCTCTCTTAATCTGTCTTTTGCACTCTGTCTCTTTATGCGTCCACCCTCCCCCCAGATTCTTTTGTTTTCTATCGAGTGCAATCTAGTCCACCTACGTAAACATTAATGTCGGAAGACAAGGTTGAAGATCGGTTCCAAATGAAGCCAAGTGACTACTATATTTAACTAACCACAGATAAAGTGCAGGACAACAAGAGGGGTGGGGTTGTGGGTAGTTTAGTGTGCATAACTGTCCACATTGTATACAGTCATGAGTCATCGGTATAAAATTGCAAAAATAGTGACAAGGGGTCCAATGTTAGGGGACCCCGTGCTATGGGCCCCAGTACAATTGCCCTGTCTGCATTGTAGTTATGCCACTGGATCAGTCTTTGTTGTCTGCCAGTGCATGTAATCATTGGGCCTCTGAACTCTTAGTCAGTAGACGTCAGTGTTGTGTATATGGTATGGCATTCTCTTATGTTTATTTTTTCTCTCCTTCTTTCTCTTTCTCTCTCTCTCTCTGTCTCTCTCTCTCTCTCTCACTTTCTCTCACTTTCTCTCTCATTATTATCTTTTTCCATTTTGCCTTGTCTTAACTCCACAACATTTTTTTGTTTCCTGTTTTGCCATTGTGTCTGTTTCTTTTCTCTCTCTCTCTTTTACCTCTCTATGTATGTCTTTGTTCATCTCCGTTGCTTTCTTTCTTTCTGTCTTTCTCTGTCACTGTATCTGTCTCTCTCTCTTCCCCATTCTTTGACTTCATGTCTGTCCCTCCACATCTCTCTCTCTCTCTCGCTCTTGCTCTCTCTCTCCCTCTCTCTCAGTCGTAGAGTGCTGCAGCAGGACCTGTGCTCACACTTGAGGGGTGTGTGAGAGGGTGTCTGTGTTGTCAGGATGACTATGAAAGGCTTGTCCTCAAGCCGGAGCCACCACCACACTCTGGCTCACTGTGACCCCTCCTACGACTCTCTGACCCTGCGTCCAGACCGCCGCACTTTTCTCCTTGACCCGCCTGACGGCCACCCTGCCGACCACTCCTTCTACTCCATATGCCCGGCTGACCCCCCAGCCAGCAGCACCTTTCCCCGTCGGCAGTATGCCTCGCACCACCAGCTGAAGGAGGAGTGTGTGGCGGTAGTGCCCTACACGGGACCCCCCTCCTGTGGTCCCCCAGCTGTCCCTGCCACCCTAGTTGAGCAGTTTGAGCGGCAGAGGCCACCTAGACGTGATGGCTACCACACACTGCAGTACAAGCGTACGGCTGCTCTGGAGCACCAGCGCAGCGACAGCCCTGGCCGCATTCGTCACCTTGTCCACTCTGTCCAGAAACTCTTTACCAAGTCCCACTCGCTGGAGGGCCCCAGTCAGCGCAGCCTGAATGGCAGTGACCCTGCCGAGCCCATGCCCACGGCCTCTGCCTCGCACCCCAACGTGGCTACCCTGCACCGGCCGCACGGCCAGGCCAAGCGCCCCAAGAGCAAAGAGAGGAGCCGTTCAGAGCCCAAGCCTCATCCACGCTCGCCTGTCTCCGGCTACTGGAGCTCGGATGACACCCTAGACCGTGACATCTGCCTTTACCGCCGCCACCACCACCATCACCAGCACCACCAGCAACCCTCTGGTGTCATGACTATGGGCCGGCATCCGGACAAGTCGCAATCACACTATTTCCTAGAGCACGCCTACAATACACTTGGCGGAGGCAGGTCGTCCCTGAAGACTTCTAGAAGCAATAACGACGTAGGCAAGTGTGCTGCCTGCTCTGGGCCACCAGGTGCTGTGGTGGCACTGCCTAGCCCACTGGGGGCGGAACAGGCAGGGCCGCTTGTAAAGAAAAGCTCCTGGTCAAGCACGCTGACAGTCAGCAGGGCACGGGAGGTCTACCAGAAGGGGGCGGTCAGTGTCGATAAAGCGCTAGTTAAAGCACAGACCTGCCAGCAGGGACGCACCTGCCAGTTCTTACAGGTAGGACAGAGAATAGCATGTTCCTACGCCGTCACCACCATCATCAACTCCATCATCTGAAGCGTGTTTGTTGAGCATGCACATTTGGTTATGCTGTTAATTTGTTACAGGTATCATGCATTGCTAAACCAAAAGCGTCTTTCTTTGGCATTTTTTTCTTACTTGTTTTTTCCTTTTATATTTTTATCTTTAACTTTACAGATTTGCTCTCATGGATGTTATGATGTACATTTTTTCTTTATTTTTGTCATGAACTGTTACAGTGTTATGGTGTTTATTTCTGTTACAGGCAACATTATTATTGTTTTAAAATCACATGCAACTTACTTTGCTAAACCCAGTGTATTTTCCTTTAATGTCCTTCTTCTTTTCCTCATTTTTCCTTTAAAATTCCCTCCTTTAGTGTGATGGGTGTTAAATTGTTCATTTCTGTTACAGGCAACATTGTCATGTGTTGCTAAACTAAATGTTTATGCAGTCTTTCTTTGACGTATTTTTTTTCCTGAACATCCCACCTTTACTATCATAGAGCATTTCTGCTGCAGGTAACATTGTCATGTGTTCCAGTAACCACGCTCTGCACATTTCTGTGTATCATAGCTGGAGTAGCTCATGATGGGCTTAATTAACTGATAAACTTAGATCAAAGAAAAGTACAAAAAAATCCCCAGCACTGGAATTGGTTTACGCATTCCATGGAGCTGTTTATGTGACTTTAGAATGGCTAAAGATGTTGAAGTCCAAGTTTTTTTGTCTTGGGGTTGGGGCTGTTTATGGTTTGCCGTTTTTTGGGCTGATCATAGAATCTATGATGTGCTGATATTAGAGATGGGGACTCGAGTCAGTGACTCGGACTTGAGTTACAATCAAGTCACATGTTGACTGACTCACAGCTTGATTCAGATACGCCCTTAAATGACTCGTGACTCGACACGGACTTGAGATTTTTTTCTCATCCTGAGAAAAAACATGGACAAAAGTGAATAAAAATAGTGCAGTAAATGAAAAAAAAAACTCGTTTCCAACCTTATGTGTGTGACTTTGCATGTCAGTTTTGCTTTTTGTCATGCACAGTCATACTACAGTGTGTTCTCCTGCAGCTCTCAGCATCATAAAGTTTGATACGGCTCCAAATAATAATAAGCCTTTCATTACCGAAAAACATTCAGTCTAATGGGCCAAAGTGTTACATACAGTAAACGCAGTGCTTAAAAGAGAACAGAATGACTTAAGTAAGTTGCAGCATGGAAGTATGGAAGTTCACAGATCACATTCTCTTAAAACTTAAGATGGATTAGTTATTATGCTAGCCAGCATACATGCTATATTCAGATTAACCAACAAAAGTTGTTTTGCCTCTTTCTCTTAAGCATCATTGCATGTAGTGATTCAGTTCTGTCCTTCAGATGGAAGATCTTTCAGTAATGTAAGGCCACTTGAAGATGTATTAAACCTGGTAGGGGTTTGCTTTTCGTATAGTATAATACCTGCACAGTAGGGCTGGGCGATAAAACGATAGCGATACTTATCGTTATCGTTTTATCGCCCAGCCCTACTGTGTATAACTTTTCCTCGATAGAGCGATAAGACATGTTCGATAAATGTTCGATATAATACACCATTCTCACACTTCCACGTTTTAGCGAAAGCCCTGGTGGCATTTTCTACTGCAAGGAAAGCGACACTACTCTGCTGTCGCCAGGAGCGGGCGCACTTCCGAATTTTTCGACTTGATTAGAGAGGGAGGGGGCCACGAGTAAAGAAAAGGTCGCCAAATATACTTTAGCAACGGCTGAAACGCGGAGTTATACATTCCCTGATTGAGTGGATGTTATCGGCGATCTGTTCTCCTGTGACCGAGTGTGAGTGACGAGGTCAGTGGTGTAACTGTACTGACCTACAGTGAGCTCACCTCTTTCCATGCATCCTAACAACTTTAGCGGTGTTAAATCACGTCTGCAGCGCCGTGTTACAGCGCCAAACCGTCATATGTTAGTATTAGTGCATTCTCGAGCAACGAAAGTGAAAGAAAGAAGTGGGTTAATGTTAGTTACAGCCCTGATTTAAACAAAAGTAAACTGAGGAAGCTGTGAGGCATTGGAGAGCGGGAGAGCGCTATCTTTCCAGGCTAGCTGTTTTCAGCTGCTGGCTATCTTGAAACAGCGCTCTGGCAAAACACGGTGAATTGATGATACGGTAGATCAAACAAGACACAAAATCACCGCTTTCAGTTTAAACATATCTAAAAGGAGGACTCCGTTTGTCGGGTGTGAGAGATTCACACTGCAGATAATGCTTTTACACAGCGAACGTCAGATATACTGCGGTTCACCCCTTAAACTCCCACGATAGCATAGAGAAACCCAGTCGTCGCTAGCTGGTGTCTGAATACTGTGATATGCTCTGACATGGGTGTGGTAGGAGTGACGGCAGTGACCTCCCGAACCGAGTTGACGTCGTTGAGAAACTAAAGAGTTCAGCGCTGTTGTTGGCCACTTGTTTAGCATTTGTAACGGGGTAGCCAAGTGCTCGTCACCAGACAGCTAAAAATAATCTGTTTTCTTTCTTAAATCATGGCTATTACAAAAAATGCAGCTGTGCATTTCAAGCTGATAAAAACAGCTCAGAAACTTTGTCCCACTCTTCCATGGCAGATTAGTGAAATGTTCCACTGTTTGCCGAGTGTTTGTCATGATCCGACCATAAGTGATAGTTTAAAACCACAATTAACCACCCAGGAGCAAAATCAGCCTTCAAACGTGAAAGAAATCATGATTTGACATTTATCGTGATATGTATCGATATCGAACGATATGAATTTTGTTTATCGTGATAACGTTTTTGGCCATATCGCCGAGCTCTACTGCACAGTGACTAAACTAAAATTCTTTACTAAAGACTCAAAACTCAACTCACACTCACATGGATCATCTTATGAACAGGTCTAGTTGAATTTTATGTCATGGGACAGTTCTACACTGTCAGGTATTAATTTTTATTTTTAATGTGACAAAAATAGTTGAGTCTTTAAAGGAGCAATATGTAATACTGATAGCAAGCGTTTAAAATGTGTACTGAAGTCCAAATTCAAAATTTTGGAGAGAGTTGCCTGTCCCAGCCCCTCCTCCCTAGACTTGATGCTCACCCAAGTTGTCGGGTTGAGGACACTGAACTTATACGAAATGAACATAACGTTACACTTTGACAACATTAAACTTTGAAAGTAGCAAGTGACGGCAAGTCATACAATAAGTTGATCAGCTAATGTATATGTTTCCAATAGTTTTACTGTTAGCAAATTATATACCAGTTGATGTGGATTTTTTTACATCTCTTGTCAAAATTAACTGGTTGCATGGCTGGCTATGCACTGTAGCCAAATTTAAGCCCATTGTCCCAAAAACAAAAGCCTACCAAAAATACTTGCTACCTTGAAGAACCTGAAGTCAGCCAGCTTCTTGTGCGAATTTGCCATTCCTCCTTAAATGGTGCAGTAGTTACATTCTGGTACCTCAGCCTATTCGCCAGCTTCTTGTTGGAATTTTCCTGTTCCACCTTAAATGTTGCAGCACTTACATTCTGACACCACAGCCTATTTGCCAGCTTCTTGATTTTTTTTTTTTTTTTCCGTTCCACCTTCAATTCTGTAGCAGTTACATAAGATTCCAGCATGTAACTGATGCAGTATTTCAAGGTGGAACGTGAAAATGTGAACAAGAAGCTGGCGAATAGGAACTTCAGCCTCGTCTTCCTCGATAACCCAGCTGCACACCACAGAATATGAATGCATCTACTCGAATGTTGAAATTGCTTAAAATGCCTGTCCCTACTAGTAGCTGTAATACATTAGTTAAGGTTAGCCTACCTTAGCTGAAGCTCAGTGCTGCTCCTCCTGTTCAGGAGAAAATTAGCAAAGTCTTCCTGGGCTCTAACCTGTCTCCATCTATCAAATGCATCGCCAATATTTTCTTGCATTTTACTACGTCTCTGGTCATGGAGCTTTTTAGGAGGATGCAGAGGCTTTTTGGTCGGAATCCAGTTTGTTTGCTTGCTTCCATGGCTGCAATGCACTGTGTTTGCCTGCCAATTTGTTTCAAATCTGGCAACTCAGGATGTGAAGTGGTACTGGCAAATGGGCGGTGGCCGGGATCACAGGCCAAAACATAAACAGACTTTCCCGCTCCGTAACAGAAATTTCAAAGGAGAGCATGCTGGCTGTGGCCCTGTTGTCTGTGAAGCCATGTTTTCTAAATCTCTGACACAATATTGTGATCATATTATGATTTAGTACAGTAAATATATTACTGTATTACACTGTTCCTTTAAGTTTAAACTTGCATGCACAGACGTAGGCGCATGAGTAGGGGTGCAACGATTATTCGACTTAGTCGACTAAAATCGACGACCAAATTAGTTGGCAACTAATGTAGTAGTCGATTAGTCGGTGACGTCATTACGCATCTCTCTAGCGCTTACTAGGAACGTTTTGACATTACAGTTTACTGGAGAGTTAACTACAGCGCGATGGCAGCGTCAAGAACAAAATCCTCAAAAGTGTGGAGCTAAACTCAGAAAAAAAGGTTGCCTGATGTGTTATTTGTAATGCCGACCTTAGCTGGCACAGGAGCACATCCTCCATGCAGGAGCATCTGAAAAGGAAACTTGTCAGCTTACAGGGGCATGGATGAAGAAGATTCATCTCGGTAAGATACGCCGCGTCCCAAATCGCATACCAGCACACTACATAGTGTGTAAAAATAGCGCATATACCATTAGAAGTGCACTAATTAGTGTAGTGTGTGAAGTACGGAAGTGTGTGGTTTGGGACGCGGAGATAGTTGTGCTAGCGAGCTAGTTAGCTAATGTTAATGTTAAAATCCGTTCTACTACATGTTGTGAGCTGAACTAACATTTTCTGTTTCGAAATGCTGTTCTCTGGAATCGTTAATGGAGTTGTAACAGAGAAGCAAGTAACTATTATTCACAGCGACTCTGTTCATTTTCCAGATAACGTTTACAGTTTCAACACTGCATCGTGGTCTTAGCGTCGAGGCTGCCGGTGCGTTTAGTTTCGCGAACACAGGAGAGCGTTTCCAAACAGGTTTCTGTTCTCCGCGAACGTTTAGCTCCACTCGCTAACAGTTTATGGAGGTAGTTCTCCGTGAACACACAGGGTAGCTCGACAAAGGGTTACTGATGAAATTAAGCGTTTACACAAAATCGTTCAAATGTAACTGTTCATAGAGAACAGGTTTGTCACAAACATTCTCCACTTTCCCATCCGCTCCATCACAGCGCATCTCCTCTGCAGCGGGTAATATCTGCTCTCAGAGGAGATCAGGCATCTCACAGGATAAAGACCTGTGATTTGTAAAATTTAGTTGCAGCAAAGTGTAGACAGACAGCAAAATGCACAGAGCACAGACTGCACTGTTTAAATTTAACGTTTAAATTTAGATTTTTTTTATTTACTTGATTAAAGGAAGACTGATTTAGATTTGTTATATTTTATTGCTGCTACTTTGCACATCCTTGGTTATAAATTTTGACAGGAAAACATTGGAGTTTTTTTTTATCTTTTGTATTAGCAGGAAAGTTGATTAAAATAGTGAATGGTATTTTCACATATGTCAATTGCATTCCTTTGTAAAATCCATGGAAAATTAAAAAAAAAAGATTGTAAAATGTAAAAATTCAACATGTCAAATTACTCTTCACTTATTTGGATTTCAAGCTAGACCTACTTACCATACACAGGAGGGGGATTCACAAACATGCAATTTGTTGGTTACTTGCATGTGTCACCAAACATGTTTAGAAACATTGTAGAAAGTTCAGTTTAATCCACATTGGCTTCTTACTAGGGAAAATGACCTCCTTTGTATCATGCTGTGAATTGCTACCGGCACATGTAAATGAAGAAAAAATGCAGCAACACCTCAAATCGCCTCACATCGCCTTGCATCACAGAAACGGTAAACACACAGGTAATCCTTGTTTATTAATGAGCAAATGTGTTACCACAGTGCTGGTTGCTCTTAAAGTCACTGTAAATCTGCCAGTGCTTTTTATGAATCTGGCCTGCTGTGTTTAGTTGGCTAAAGAGGAAAATTCAGAACTTTGTCAGTGGATATGGAACCAAAAAGACCACTGGATTATTTTTTTCAAAAACTGTTTAGATTCCATCCTGCCTTCCGCCCAATGACAGCTGGGATAGGCTCCAGCACCCCAACGCGACCCAGAAGGATAAGTGGTTTAGATGATGGATGGATGGATGTTTAGATTCCGAATGTTAGCAGAACATCTGAATGCTGACCATTGAGAATCCTTTTAATTTTGTTTTATTTTTGTTTTAAGGCAGTCATCAATTTTAAATAATGGACCAACAGGGCTGTACACTTACTTCTTACTCCTCTGCTTGTACTACTAAATACACACACTCACACACAAAAATTTCCTTGGCAAGCATTAAAAAGATATGATGCTCAGAAGCACCTTAAAAATAAATGGTATCGTCCAAGTTGATCTTGTTTCATAATGCCAACATATATTAACACCACCATTTTCAAACAAGTACTACAATCCCAATTCCAAAAAAGTTGGGGTGCTGTGTAAAATGTAAATAAATGTAAAGAAAAACAGAATGCAATGATTTGCAAATCTCATAGACCCATATTTTATTCACAATAGAACATAAAACACATATCACATGTTGAAAGTGAGACATTTTACCATTTTGTGAAAAACATTAATTCTTTTAGAACTTGATGGCATGTTGTCCTTTTCTTGTCTGATGTAGGATTCTCGCTGCTCAACAGTCAAAGGTCTTTTTTGGCGGATTTTTTGTTTTTTTACATAATTGTTGTAGTGCCTTGTTGGGCAGATGACTGACAAAGTAATGTTACGAAGTCTCAAACTAAAAAAAGATTCTCAGTGGTCACCATTAAGAATGTGAACAGTATCTAAAAAAGTGGTCTGTTTTGGTTCTGTGTTAGCTAGCTAAATTCTTTCCATAGGATAAAGTGTTCCTCTGTGGCCTAACAATAAAACTGGTTTGGCCATACTGCTTGACAGGTCAGCTTCAAGTTTAGTCATATGCACAGCGTTTATACTTTTGACAGTGTCAACACCGGCATAGAACCCACGCCTACTGAGTTTTATTGTGCTTTACCATGCATTGCTAGCACGTGATATTGGTTGATGAATTCAGTGTGAACTTGTACCTCTGCTGTTTGCCAGATTTATATGAACCTTGCTGTTACTGTAGCTTAACTGTAGCATATGATGTGCCTTATTCTTTACGGTCTGAAAGCGTATGATAGAGGTTTCGTAAACTTCAAGCAGAGAATAGAGGGCAAAGAGAGAGCATACTAACAGCCCTGGAGCACCATGACTGTTAGTGTGAAGATGAAAAGGGAGGGGGGGTCTCTCTCTCTCACGCTCATGCCCTCTCTCTTCATGAATCTGAGGCTCTGTTTCTGCTCCAGGAAAAAAAAAGAAGGGAAGGAGGGAGGCACAGGCCAAGCAGGAGTGCAAGCAGGGAAAATTGGAGGCGAGGTAATGTTAAGAACAGCGAGAGAAGGTAAATAACTCCCAGAGGTGAATACGAACAGAGGCGCTGAACTACAGAGAGGCAGGTGGAGGGAAAGAGAGAGTACAGGAGCAAGGAGTGTGTGAACACTACAAGAAAAGGTGGAGTGGAGAGACAGATAAAAACCCCTGGGAACAAAAGAGGAGGTGGACAACAGAGAGAATTAAAGTGAGAGACCAAGAAGAGGCAGCATGTAGGCTTTCATTTAAAGTGCCTTTATTCCAGGTTACCTTTTTTTTTGCCTAATAAGCTTACGTCTCTCCATTCAGATGTCTAAATCCTTTGCAAACGATAGATAGAAACGATAAATGTGTGTAAAAGTGTGTACAGTTATGACATCACAACTTTGAATTCAAAAAGGGCTGCTTTGGCAGCCTAGTTTCCTTTTAAGCACTGCGTTGACTGGGATCTTAGCGGTACATTTTGAAACTTTAACAGTGCTTATATAGTAGCCTATATCACATTGTTTTTCTTAAAAAAAGCATGGAAATTCGTTTTTCCTGATATGGCAATTTGAAAACTGCAACAATGTCTGTTCTAAAAATTGTGGTAGAAATTGAATTAAATTGAGAAAAGGGAGGCAAAGAAGGGATGAAGTGAAACGTTTGTGTGGAGGTGAAAACGTTCTTTAAAGGCAAAAGAATAACATTAGGGGACGAGAGATAGAAAGAGGGATGAGGACTGTTTAAGTATGATGAAAAAAAAAAGTTCTGCCAAAAAAGCCTGTGAAATTGAACTGAGAGAGCCAGTAGAAGAGATGGGGAAAGTTAGGGTGGGCAAGATGATGTTATTGTATTGTGATAGCCTTTCCATGTCCATGTTCGCAAACCTCAGAAATACTAAATATTATGATACATATTTTGTACATAAATAGTTTGAAATATTTTTGCTATATTGACCAACCTTAGAGAAAGTCTTCCAGATGTGAGAGGAGTTGTGCAGTTGAATTAGCATGCTTAGCAAGTAGAATTAGCAAACTTAGCAATATAAAACATCATAATTGGAAAACGTAGCAAACTTGACAGTGAAGCTAAGGTCAGGGTCATTACTATAGCAACAGTGGTGTTCATAGGGAGCATAAAGTGACCATTCAGATACCTGCTTCTCTCTCTTTCTTTCTCTCTTTCCTCATTTCAATCCTGTACTCTTTAAAAAAACTCTCTCTCTTTACAGACAGGATCTTTTGCTAGTTTCTGGGACAACAGAGACCTTTGTTTCTCCTGTGCCGTCTCTCTTTCACTCTCTTTTTTCACCTTTCGATGACGGGGATAGGTTGTTGGCTTCCTTTTTTTGCAAAGTGTGTGGAAAAAGAGCAAAGCGCTCTGAAAAGAATGGCCCTCTGGTATAGTTAGCATGCCACACACGTCACCGGTGGCACTAGCTCACTAACTCACTCTAAGAGCGAGTCAGAATGCTGGTGGGGGACACTGGTTGGGTAAAGGACTGCTGTTCAGGTGGATAATATGATTGTCATTCATCTTAGAGAGGTGAGAAAATTGTGAGCCATGGATTTGTTTGCGAGGGTGTGCGATTACTAATGTTTGTTACATGTGTGCAACTGTTGTCTTTGTAGATTGAGTGGGCACATTTGAAAGGTGTGTGTTTAGTGTAACAAGAGTATGACCAATGCAGTGTACAGGTGTGCATTCACGGCTATCTAGCTGTTATAAGTAAACGTTTTTTCATTGACATGCAGGTGTTAACATGAAATGTGTCCAAAGGGTGTAGCAGATCTGCTGTCTTTGTTAGTTTATCAGTGAGTATTGAGTATAGTTCCATGTGGTCAGGTTGGTCTTGAAAAGAAGTTTTCTAGATTTTAAACACAATGCACTTTGGCTCCTAATTCGGATACATTTTATGTTGTTACAGATTAACAAGTACATTCTATGTAAAGTTCATGTTGCATGTATTATTAATTCTCTCTCAGGTACCTCAGGATGAGTGGAGTGGCTTCTCTGCTCTGGGTCGGGATGATGAAATCCCGTGCAGGCGGATGCGCAGCGGCAGCTACATGAAGGCTATGGCGGAGGATGACAGCGGAGATTCAGACTGCAGCCCCAAGCCCTCACCCAAGGCCCAAGCACGGAGAGCTAGCTATCTGAAGGCCACACAGCCATCACTCACAGAGATGACCACGCTGAAGTGAGTGTTTGTGTGCTTGCCAGTTTGGTGTTTTTCCTTAATCTGTCATACCTGATTCCAGGTGTATTTGAACAGACAAAACACACTGCATTGATTAAAAGACAGCTGTAATTGCTGCAGAAATAGTCCCCATTGACCAAACCCAAAATCACATGTAATGATCAGGCAAACAGTTTGGACGTATGAACATCTGGAGCATTTGTATCAAACCAAGGGCCATACACAAGCAGAGACGCTACAAGCATGCAAGTATGGTTGAGGCAAAATTATTGCCAGTAAGTTAAGCTGCCATAAAATGTGAATATACACCACCACTAACTTGGCACTGACATAATGGCCTATTGGGGCACTATCGTCATGCTAACAGTGATAAATTTGCTGTGGCTACTTATAAAGCCTTATAAAGCTTTTTTTATACCCCTCATTAGATTACATTGAACAACAATGCTAGCTGTAGCATTAGCTCTAAAGTTAACTGAGATGCTAGCTTTAGAAGGTCACTCAAGCCTCCTTATCACAGGAACATAATATGCTCTTAGATTTTATGACATTAAAATCTGAGAGCATATCATATTAGATTTTATGACATTAAAACGTGCATTTGGCATGTTTACTACCTCAGATTTTCCAATGAGATTTTCAGCTTCCCCTAATTTTTAAAAGAATGCAGGGACTATTTTACAACTGTTCCAGTTTGTGAACTTGTGTTCAAAATGGGCGTAATGTTAAAACACGTTTTAGAAAGTGACTTTGAACAGGAAATAACAAACACAACATGAATAACACAACTTACTCTATACAAAGAAATAGTAAGCCCAGAGGTTGTATTGGTTACAGCTTATTGGCTTTGATAAGAAACGTTTGCTGGACAATTGAGAAAGAGTTGAAGGCAATAGGCTGGTGGTAGAGAGAAGCAGTTGTGGACGTGACAGTATTCTGTTGGCTGTCACCAATGTGGCATTAGAGGGAGAACAAGACCCTCCAAAGAACTAAATGGGCTTTTTTGCTATTCTTCAGTATTAATAAAGCCCCACTGGACCTGCCCTACTTGTCAAACCCTGCACCTCTGAAATACAGCCAGCTCTCTCTGTCCTTCTTTCTCTTTCTCTCTCACTCACACACATGCTTACTTTAAATAATTTCTTATGAGCACATTTCTTATGTGTTCCTGTTGTATTCAGAGGCAAAATCCTTTTACTTTCATCCCTTAAAAAAATTCAAAAGTAGTAGTTTCAAGGGAATTTCAAGGGAATGTGTGTCATTATGTTACTTAAGATTTCTGTTTTTTACTGCTAAGTTTCTTACAGTAATCACCTAACCCAGATTATGACTATTGAATGTAAGATATTTAGATGTCATAACTGTTAGTCTAATATTATAATGATTGCCTTGTGATAAGCATTTAATAAGGCATATATAGTCTTGGGGCTGGCAAGTGTGATTGTGGCATGTATACTATATGGCCCAAAGTATGAGAACAACCCTCGTAATTATTGAGTTCAGGCATTTCAGTAACACTCATTGCTAACAGGTGTATAAAATCACCCAGGGAGAGCGAGGCCAGTTGTGTTCTCTTGGACTTCCGGCAAAGGATGGCTGTAGCTTCACAGGAGATCGTACTCGAACAGGAGCCCAACTGTAAGTGTTATTATGGCATCTAGGAGAAACAACAGCTTAGCCAAAAAGTGGCTGTTGAGTGCTGAAGGGCACATAAAAATCTCCCCTTTTCTTGCGTCACTCACTACAGAGTTCCATATTGCCTCTGGAAGCAACATCAAAACAAGAAATGTGCTTTGGGAGCTTCATGAATGAGTTTCCCTGGCTGAGCAGCTGAACATAAGCCTAAGATCACTATGCACAATGCCAAGCATTGGCCAGAGCGGTGTAAAGCAGGCTGCCACTGGACTCTATAGGAGTGAAAATGTGTTCTGTGGAGTGAAGAATCTTGCTTCTCTATCTGGCAATCTGATGGACGAATTTGGGTTTGGTGCACGCCAGGAGACTGCTACTACTACCTACCAGAATGCATAGTTTCAACCATAAAGTTTGGTGAAGGAGAGATAATGGTCTGGGGCTGTTTTGACAGGGAAGACTTCCTAAGAGTAAGAGGAAGAAAGCTTGAGAGGAACCAAGACCAAGTGGAGGAACATACTCCAAAATCGTGTGGAAAGTTAACTCAGAAGAGTGAAGGCTGTTAATTTTAACTGAAAGCTTAAACAACTCTCCCTAACTTTCATCTCCATCAGATCTGCTCTTTTAGCCCTGTCAGTCTCGTTCAGCTTCTTTTTTCTTTCTCTTTCTCTTTTCCCTTATTTAGTAATACATCCTTTTTTATAAAAGTCAGATTTATAGGAACTATATATAAGAATAATGAGAGATCAATCTTTTTTTTGTTTTAACTGGTAAAAATCATCTGACAAATCCATATTCTATGGATATCTTCACTCTGTAGCCATATTGCAGATTTTGAATGAGGTCTAATGTTTTTAGTGAAGTTTTGGGCAAAATCCTGTCTTCTGTTAGTAAATTTCTTATAGCACAGCAGAGGCAGCACTGCATTAGAGCAGTGGCACCTCCACCAGGTCACACCTTCCTAACACAGTGTATTGTGATGTTGGAGACGTGTTTGCATTGTTGAACAATAATGAATGAATAAGAATAAACTATAGATGAACTAGTAATATAATTACTATAACTGTTAATATTTATCTTTAAGTTGAATATTTTTTACATCGCTAATGTGACTGTTGTACTGTACAGTCCTGTGTTCACTCTATGGTTCAGTTTTACCCACCCTCTTTTTTTGATTGGTTACATTGTGAAAAGTGATACATGATGAGCAGAGCTTAACATTTTTAAACTTTTTGATTGGCTACACTGTGAAAAGTGATATGATAAGCAGAGCATTTCTGCTAAAAGTAGAACATTTTTTTAACTCGATCCATGGGGAAAAAACGTGTTCCACAATGGAATGAGCAGAGCCTGTGTTATCCTGCCATAGGATATAATGGGATTTTGGGTGGAAAACACTGTCAGCGTCTGAACGCAGAATTTCAGTGTTGAAATGTATTTTTTCTGGTTTGAATGTATAGAGTTTGTTTGCAGCTTCCGTTCAATTAGTGGGAATCTAGCCTGACTTCCAGGACATATATGGCTCTAATACTGCTGAGGCAGGCTTTTTTGCCTCTTGTATTGTCACTACAGTGACATGACTTCAAGGGAGCTGTTGTAATTCCACCCTAGCTAGCCTTCACTAACTCTGTGCTACCTAACTTCACCTTATTAACATTTAAGCCTAATATGTCTAGGATTGAATGACTGGCTAAGTAAGGCCAATCTGTTTTCCTAACAGAGATCCTAGTCTACATGAATGCTAGAACACTAGAAAAATACTATACTATGCAATCCTGATGCAGTAATGTCTGAATTTGTTTGGTTATCCAGCTACACATCAAGCTAGCCACTGCTAAATCCGCTTCTAGCCCTAACTTTAAGTAACTGTCTGTCTGGAACTTCTCATACCAACTGGATCATAAGAGAAGAGTTCTTAGGAATTTGCAATAATGAAATAATATTTTTTTTTTCTCCAAAACATGCTACAGTTATAGGCATGCATACATTTGTTACTTCATGCATTCTCCCTTTAAAGAGTGACCATAAATACCATCCTAGCTAAGCTAACCTAAACCCATTACCACTTAACTGAACCTGACTACGGTCTGTGCTTAATATGCATTGACCTCTGTGATTAGCTAAGTAAGGTCAATCCGTTTTCATAACAGAGATCTTATGAGTTGCAGTTAATGTGAATATTAGGAAGACATCCTATATTATGATATAACAATGCAGCAATGTCTGAATCTCAAAAATATGTGCCAGAGTTGGAGGTTTTTAATGGGATTTAGGCCAGTGATCCCCAGTGCAAAGCTAGATTCTATGGTCAGTAATCTATTTTTTGTGGATTTGGGGGGATACTTTCAATCATTGACCTGTTGGAAAATTCATCCATAAACTAGTCTTAGCTTCCTGACAGAGCTAGCCAGATTTTGATCTAAAAACTGCTGTTATTGATGGCATTTGTGATAAGAATAAGATTTCCAGGGTTTTGGAAGGAAAACATCACTGATCCAACACCATACTTTACAATGGGGATTAGTGTCTTTTTTACTTTTTACTCGAAACACATCTCTGGTGTTTGTTGTCTCATCTAACTATAGAACCTGGTTCAGATCACAGTCTCAATGATGTTAAGAAAACTCCAGGCAGAGACTTTCCTCTGGCAAACTTTTCAAGTAGTTCCTTGGCATAGAGGTAGCATTTAAGTGTAATTTGGAGACTTGGTATCCCTGTGGAAGCAAACCAATTCCTGCAAAAGTCCAACTAGAGAAGGGTTTTCTTTCTTAAACATCTTTCTTCAATTGAACTTTTGCAGGAATTGTAAATTGGGTTTGCTTCTAGGGGATACCAACTCTCCAAACTACACTTAGACACTATCTCTGTGCCAACAAACTATTTGTTTGTACGGGCCTGTTTTTTTAATAATTATTTTTAAATTATTTAATATAATTATTTTTTCAATAGAAGGTTAGAATTCTCTTATATTATTATTGTGAAGTCAAGCTGATAAACAGTGCCCCCATCTTTATCAAAGGTGCCCATAATTGTATAAGGGGCTGCTGTGACCATATTCAGTGTTCAGTAATATCTGCTGTAGTCTTCTTAATTTACATGCAAACTACCCTAGAGCTTCATTGATAGGGAAGAACTGTGACTCTTTTCACAGGCATATGCATATGCTTAAATGCATGCATAAAACTGCTTTAACATCTCTAACAGCTCTAGTAGTTCATTAGAAGTGTTTAAATGCAATATAAGTTACAAGGCTTTTACAAATGCAGAAGAATGAATGCAAAGAACACAGAAGATAACCACACTGTAGAGCATGCACACAGAAACAAATGATAACACATTTTTCATCTCTGCTTATTATTGCATGTTGAGTTACATAATACCCTGCCATGACTATGCCCTGAGGAGCATGCTCATTAGAGATGGGCATCTCTGATATTGTCTCCACGGTAGCACTGACTGCAGAGAAGCTGTCATAAATACCACCCTAGCTAACCTTGACTCTCCCAGTGCTACCTAACTTCACCTGACTAATGTCTGAGCTTAATGTGCGTAGGCTTTAAGTAACTGGCTAAGCAAGGCCAATCAGAGATCCAGTTAATGTGAATACTAGGAAGAAATCCTATACCATGGGTTGGCAATAAGGTAATGTCCGAATTTGTTTGGATATCCAGTTGAACATCAAGACACCAAGACCTTGTCTGCTAAATCTGCTCTCAATCCTGGCCTTAACTGTTTAAAAGAGTTCCAACAAATTTGCAGTAGTGAGCCCATCCAATTACAATTTGGTCCAGGAATTTAGAGCTTACACTGCCTTTCAGAACCAGGTTCTGTCACATATTCCCTTTCACTTCCTAGCAGCATGTATTCATCAATCACAGTTAGTGTTGCTGAAACTGCCATCCATCTTCATATCCTGACCCCTCAAGAAACAATTGCAGGTGGCTGAGCCTCATGAATTCTCAGTCCTGTTCAGTCAATGTATAGTATGTGCTTTTCTCATAAGGTTGTAAGTTCATCATTGTCTGCAGGATTAAAGTATTCATTGTGCACTTCTAATGTTCCCCAAAATACTTTTCATTTTTATACGTAGTTTGTGTAATTCCCTCAAATGTTTGCCAGCCTTTTTGTTGATTTACTTTCTCCTCTAAAGCCTGTTGTTGTATAGCATATGAACATCATCTTTTCTTCATTCTTCATTCTTATCTCTTTCTTCCTTTCTCTCCTTTTCCCCATCCCATACTCCAGTGGAGAATGAATAATGTGTTTTTTCTCGCTGCTGTAACCACACTCTATTTTAAGAGCCGCATCCATAATTAAGACATAGCCAACCTAGAGGGACAGAGAGTGTATGTGTTTGAGTGGTGAATGTCCATTAGCTCTAGCAGATACAAATGTTCTCTCAAAAATAGGGATGTTATTTGTAAGAATCATTCACTTCAAGGTTCTCAGGCATGGTATTTAGCATTTTATGCGAACGTAAATTAGTCATGGTCTTGATAGATCACATTAGGCATACTATAAGGCCTAAGAACAATCCAATTTCCCTTCGAACACACACAGAAATGGGAAGCATATGGAGAGAGAGCTTTGAGTTCACAACTTGATCAGTATAAGGAGAAAAAGAAAGGAGGCTTTCTAATTGCAGCAACAAAATGAGAGTGACAGCATTCCAAGTTGTCTGTGACTGCACACTGGACACACACGCAGTTAGAGATTTGACTGTGGGTTTTGTAATTGAAGGTGACCTTCTCTAAGGGAACAACATTGCCCCCATATTGTCTGAGTGGGCACCAGCTCTAATCCATGAACCAGAAGGAATGTTGAGCAAAATATTTAACCCAATTTTTTTCAAGGGTACTGCAAAATGGCCCAGTGTGTCTGTTGTCATTTACCTCAATTACAAGATTCTTAGAAAGGTCAGTGCTCAGTTGTGCTGTTTTAAATAAAGTGGTGGTTTAGCTATTTTTTTAAAAATGGAGTTCAGATTCTATGATCTGACTGACTGAGCTTCATTCACTTAAAATCCTTTAAACAGTTTGACAAGTCCTGCGTATGTTAGTTACTGTTGCTGTGTCTGTGAAACGTTCCACTCAGCATAGACCTTGGAGTCATATGGTAGCATCTGTTGCAATTTAGAAACACACAGAACAGTGGAAACATATGAATGCAAGACAGTTTAAAGCAAAAAAGTATTCTCTAAACCATTTTAATGTCAATCAGACCAAAGAGATCTTTTAGCTAGTTTATATTAAAACAGCAAGTTTTGTGTCAGAGCTAAGGAGCAAACCTCAATGATAGCAATGGAAGGGATGGTACATGTGTGAGTATATTAATATTCATCTTTATACAGTACTCTATACACTGTACAGTCCCAGTCTGCAAAAAAGCTACTTAGTTAGCTAGCTAACTGATCTTTATTTTTTTACTTTTTATTTATTATTGTATTGAATTTAATATTATATTATATTATATTATATTATAATAACTATTATACACAGAATATTGCAGAAGGACATGAACATTTTGTATAGCATTTTCACAGTTACAAATAAGCATTTTGTTACAGGAGAGTTATACTGTAATACACTAAGGGTGTTCTGTTGGGTTCAGTTTAAGTTAAAATTCAAGGTCTCCACTGTGGTTAATGAGATCCACAGCTCTGGAGGAAAAAGCTCTTAGTGTGTCTGGTTGTGCTGGTTTTGATGGCCCTGAATTTTCTACCAGAGGGGAGTGGCTGAAAGAAATGATGTCCAGAGTGAAAGGGGGACAGGCTATAGTCAGTGATCCACTCCGTTGTTCTGATTGTGCACTACAGTTTGACTTATTCTTGTGAGGTGGAGGAACCAAACCGATGGTTATGGATTATGTTAGGATAGGCCCAATGATGACCTGTAGTTATTAAGCTTAGTAATGTTTATTATTTTGGGTACTGGAATGACTTGCTACATTGTTGCGGTAATTTCTTTGGTATGTTTTAACGTTTTTCCACAGTAAATGTTAGCATTAGTGATTTTGGTGCTGATGTATAAAAATTGTCATGTCAGTTAGCTTACACATGAGCTACACAGGGGCCATGTACACTTTGGACATGGTGCAAAACAACAGTACCGTTAAACAGGAGAAACTATAAAAATGTAAAGTTAAATCGCATAATACGACCAAAATACAAGAAGGTATAACTGTATATAACTCTTAGTTACTCTTAGTTCACCAACTCTTAGCCCATTGCTACCCATTAATATCATGTAAACTGCATGCCTAAATCACACACTTGCCTCAAACCATGTCAAGTTTTAAGCAATCTCAAATAGACTTACTTATGTGCTTTCTGACACTGTATGACAAACTACCATCTGAAAAAATGGTCAAAATTACAGACAAAATCCATGCTTCTACACAGCTGCTCTTATGGTTTTTAGCTATGTCATACTATGTTAAAAACCACATAAGCAAGTCTATAGGAAACCTTTTTATAATTTAACATGGTTTGAGACAAGTGTGTGATTATTTAAATGTGCAGTTTGCACAATCTCAAAGCTACCTTAGCCTATTAGAGCCAGTGCAAAGACGTAAATTTCAGGCATCAGACAAAGTCTCAAATTTGTCGCTGATCAACTGCATTTTGGGTAAGGTGGCAGTTGTCTAAATTAGATTTTTCACTGAACCATTGAATAAATCAGTGTTGGAGAAATAAGCAATCACAATGTTAAAGCCTGTAGTCTTTCAAGGGCAAAATCAAAACTGTTTTTTCTTTACTACTACAATTAAGAATGTTTGTTTTGCTCTTTGTTTCTTTCTCTCTCTTTCTCCAGGATCAGTACGGAGTCCCATTCGCCCAAGCTGCAGATCCGGAGCCACAGTTACCTGCGAGCAGTGAGTGAGGTGTCCATCAACCGCAGTTTGGACAGCCTGGACCCGGAGGGCCTGCTGTCCTCACCCAAATTTCGCTCCAGAAATGAGAGCTACATGCGGGCCATGAGCACCATCAGCCAGGTTGGTCCTTTGTTCCCCACCTCTTGGCTGGAGCTTGCTCTCAGTTGCTGACCTGAGACCAGTTTCCTCTAGACCCTTAGAAAGAGGCAGATTACAGCTTTTTGAGCTGTGGCCGAAAAAAAATATTAATATAATTTTTTTTTTTTTAATAAAAAGTAAATTATTTATATTTGCAAACATCTGGTAGCTGTTTTGCAACTCAGTCATTTTGAATAACGTAATACCTACTTTATAAACTAAGTAATGGTAAAGGTCAACTGTTAAGTTAGCTGCTAGGCTAAGTGCTGCTGCACACAACCATCAGCTGTGCTAGTTACAATGTTTTTTTTTTGGTTTTGTTTTTTTTTGTTACAACTGAGTGTGTGCATGCACCACAATGCATGCAAAAAAAAAGGAGTCATTCTGAAAAATGTATTAGAAAATACATAGGCCTATGCACTATTTGTAACATCCCGTCCCAGGTTGAGAATCACTAGTTTAGAGAACAGTCAAGGAAAACTGGTCCTAGGTCAGTATTTAAGAACAGCATCCACCTGAAGTCGTTCTTGATGTCACCTGTCCCTTAAAGAAGTGCAGAGGGGAGGAAAAAAGCAAGAGCAAGTGAACCGAGGCAAAGGCATATAGCCAGAATCAACAGCATGGCACTCTTTTGGTGCCAGAGACCTTGGCTTTGCTCCATATCCCGATGCTTTAGAGTATTCCATCTGCTTTCACAGGTCTCTTCTGTGATCTGACCATACACCATTTCTGTCATCAAATCAGTTTACATTTACGTTTTTCGGACATTTTCATAACAAGATGATTGTGTGAGTCAGGGCTGCACGCTGTGGCCAAAATACTATTAATATGATTGTACTGCTACATATTTTGTAGTTTCTATAGCAAATTATTTTGATGAAAATTATTTACTCATGTTGGTTTACAAGAATAACTTGATTCATCAATTACAGGAACACTCATCGGGAACTGTTGTTGTATTTAAACTCTTCAAGTACTGTAGTAATAACTTTATTGTATCATTGTCAAGTTTTGGTGAAACAAAAAGGTTAAATTCTTGAAACAGCCAACGGAAAATTATACAGTTAGGATTTTTACTCTGTGATATCTGGGAAGATACAGCCAAGCTAGCTTTCCCATTAGTTAGGACTGAACTGCCTAGCGTGTCAGATTAACCTGTAACATAATTAGAAAGCAATAGTAGAATCAACCAATCACGTCTTGATTGCTAGTGGGTGGGACCAATTTTATGAGTCACAAAAAAAAAAACATTCAGATATGGCCTGAATTCAACATTGTTCATTTGCATATTGTGATAGTGTGTGTGTGTGTGTGTGTGTGTGTGTGTGTGCACATGGACATGTCTCGATCGGCCACCTCTATAACATGATTTTAAAGGAATATGCTGGTGTTTTTAACCTAATCTCCATCTAGTGTAGATAGCTCAAGTTAAGTTTCCACAGGCTACTACCTGATCAGCAGCTTTTGCAAGACCTTTTCTCATGTCTCTCTCATCCTAAAACCTGTATTGTAAAAGTGTAATGGTTTTAGCTTCAAATTTACTTACATTTACAATTTACTTAAAATTTTAATATTTATTTATGGAATTCAGCAGCTGTCCATTGACTTCTATTAAAAGTCAGTTTCAGTCAATATGTTTTCTGTCTTTTTCTAAGTACAGGAAAACATATTGAAATTATTGTCTGTGGTCATCAATAATACAGTACATGTGTTGTCATGTGGCAGATAGATAATAGCTTGATAAACACTGGATATGTTCCTTTAACATTGGTGATTCTGTGCTGTGTGCAGTGTCTTCTTGACCAGAAGGACATATGTATTTAGTGTGTGTAAAAAGGGTTGGGATGTAACAGAATAGTAGTATTGGGAATACATATTTAGAATAAGTAAGTATTTGTATTAAGTCCAAGATACATTTTGTAAAGGCAATATTCAAAATAAAGTTACTTTTTGTCATTTTAGGAGAATTCCTACCCACCAAATTAAAAAAATACAATATTTAAAAGAAACACCATTAGTGCTTGTTTATGAACTATTTTAGAATCAGCGAACATTTAACAAGTGTTGTATGTGTATATGCATGAGAGTGCGTGGGTGCCTGTTTTGCAGATATTCGTGTGTTACTGAGCAAAACTTGCTTAGTCTTTTATATTGAATCTCTCACATCTGCAACCATCCAATCACACAACTTCTGTTCACAAGTCATACACCTATAATTTTCCTGCTAAATTTGCAGCTTTTCTATGTAATGCTTTCATTTACAGTCTCCTAAAGTTCTAGGTATTAACCAGGTAAGCATTAGGTAAAAACTAGTACTAGATAATTATTTTTGGTAATGAAGTTTGTATGATGTTTTATGTTGAAAATCCAGCAGAATTTGAATGAAAAAACATGACAGAAATGCAATAAAACATGGTGTGATGTGGCAACAGAATACAGACGCTCGCGGATGTAAAAACGACAAGTTTTAATATAATCGAGCAAACAAAGCAAAAAGGGCAGAGCTGAAGTCAGGGTCAAAAACAGGCAGTAAGGTTCAAAACACGGGTCAGTCCAAATCAGGCAACAGTACAAAGGGATCAGGCAAAAGACTAAGTCAAGAAGAACAAAATGTAGGTCAGCAAAACAAAATACAGGCAGTAAGAAAACAAACGCTCAGTAGGTCGTAACGATACAATACTTCGCAGTGAACCTAACTCAAGCCCGGGCTTATAAAGGAGACTAACTAGTCATATGATCAAGTTCACAGGTGTTCTCAGTTAGTACTCTGGGGAGTTTGAGCGCTGATTGGAGCACGGGCGAGAGTCAGGAGTCATGTGATCTCCCCTAGAATTGTGGGCAATGGAGTCCATGTCTGCATCCGAGTCGGAAGGAAGTTGCTCGGTCACGTGACTTCCCTGAGGATTCTGGGAAATGGAGTCCGTCTCCATGTCAAAGTTTGCTGAATGCGTGACACATGGCTTGAAAATGACTGATCAGACCTCAGAACTGTGTGTGCATGGTCCTGATGTTCTGATGAGAACTTCACTAAAGCACTGAACAGCATGAGCAAAGCATGTAGAAATGACTAGTTGAAATTCTTTCTCAGGTATGAGTTTTATCAGAACTGTTATATCAGCATGCCACAAATAAGCACAGATATTGTGACAGGCAGTGTCAAGCACGCTATAGTGCTGAATGGCTGAATGAGGGATGCTTCAGTCATGTTTTAAATGTGAATGAAAGCGCAGTAGACCCTCTATCGCTTCCTGCTGTCTACTCATTTGCATTAAGCATCTAAAATGTTTTTATTTGAAAATATATTTATACAAATATATATACAAATGTGTGCAACACATTCTCTACAGACAGCACACTTCTGCACATTTTAATGCAAATTACAGCTGAATTTAATATATTGGAAAAATAAAACAAAGTGTGCACTGTGCAAAAGTTTCATATGTTATGATATGATGATGAAGTTAAACTCCTATTAAATAGATAGAATTGTGAACTAAAATTTGCAGAAACTGCCATATTTAAGTTTGTTTCCTGTAGAGGGTGTTAGCTTATTTCTCAGTTGTCCACTCAGTAAAAACATTACACCAACAAACAAATGGACAAATGGATGTTGTCTAGCTCAGTTGTGCTTGCTGGGTTAGCTTTTGTTCGCCATAAGCATTGGGGAGTACACTGGGTACATTGGGTGAGGACACTGCTTAAGTTTTTTACCTGCTTAGGTCTTTTTACTGTACTAACCGAGATTAGGACTGCCCAGTTTTTATATTATTATTTATTGTGAAGTGTAAAGTTATTAACGGGACATGCTTTGTACACACACATTGTGTGCCAGCAAAAGATGAAAACATGGATTTGAGTTTAACAGGGTAAGTGTGAGGAACAAATTTCAAAGTGCTGTGTAGTTACAGCAAGTAAAATTATCCAGTTAGGATTTCTACTCTGTGGTATCTAGGTAGATAATGGCAAGCACTAACATACTAAATAAAATTTAAAAAAAGGTAATTTATAAAACAAAATGATAATTATTTGGAGTAACAAGTTAGTAACAACAGATATTCTGATAATGTCACATGTTTAAGCTGGAATGTAACTCAGAAAACCTCCAAGAAACACGTAGTTACAGACTCTTATGTCACAAAGACAAGAGTATGTAGAATGTATTATTGGTATGTAACCTTGAATCAAAACTTAATCTGTTCCGGTAAAAAAGTGATTCTTACTAAGGTTTTATTGGCTTCTTAGCATTTAGTGAGCCCTTAAGCTTACTGTTAGCTGCTTAATAAACTTTTTTGTACCCCAATAAAACTAGGACTATAACATAGTGGATTTACTTTGTAGTTGAATTAAGGATAAGCACCAGGTATGTACCACACATTTGCCCAGTTAATACCTAGTACAACCACTTCTCCAAAAGAAAAAAGGGACGCTGGTCAAAATGTAAATAAAAACAGAATGCAATGACATGCAAATCATTTAAACCCTATATTTAATCGAAAATAAGACAAAGACAATATATCAATTGTTGAAACTAAGAAATTTTATTGCTTTTTGAAAAATATATGCCCATTTTGAGCTTGATTCCAGCACATTTAAAAAAAGTTGTGTAATACTAAAAACACCTGGTGGAACATCTCACAACTGATTAGGTTAAATGGCAACAGGTGAGTAACATGATTGGATAAAAAAAGAGCATCCCAGAGAGGCTAAGTCTTTCTGAGGTAAAGATGGGGAAAGGTTCAACACTTTGTGAAAGACTGGGCAGGCAAATAGTGCAACAATTCAAGAATAATGCTTCTCAATTTAAAATAACAAAGAACTTTGGGAGTTTATCATCTATGGTTCATAATATTATTAAAGATTCAGAGAATCTGGAGAAAACTCTGTATGTAAAGGACAAGGCTGAAAACCAATATTGGATGGTTGTGATCTTCGAGCCCTCAGGCCGCACCCCCTCAGGAGGGACCATCCGGTTTGTCACCATTGTACGGTTCAAAAGCCAGCATCCATGATGGTATGGGGGTGCATTAGTGCACATGACATGGGTTACTCGCACATCTTGCTTATTTCAGCAAGATAATGCCAAACTATATTCTGCACGTATTACAACAGAAGTGCTTCGTAGTAAAAGAATCTTGGTGCTAAACTGGTCCATCACCCACTGAAAATGTTTGGTGCGTTATTAAACAAAAAACAAAACCAAGGAGACCCCTAACTGTTGAGCAGCTGAAATTCTATATCAAGATTCAGCAAGAACAGAAAAACCTTTCACTTTCAAACTACAGCGATTGGTCTTCGCAGCTGCCAAACGCTTAGGGGTGTTGTTAAAAGATGAGGTGATACAACACAGTGGTAAACATGCCCCTGTCCCAACTTTTTTGAAACACATTGCTGGCATCAAATTCACAATTGGCATGTATTTTTTGAAAAAAAAAATTAGTTTAAACATGTTTATTGTACTATTTGTCATTGTACTATTTTCGATCAAATATACAGTTTAAATGATTTGAAAATCATTGCATTCTGTTTTTGTTTACATTTTGCACAGTGTTCCAATTTTTTGGAAACAGAGTTTTACTTGTTGGAACTCAGTAAGACTGTCTTGGAGCTTGGAGTTTGTACCTCACACTTACTTGGTTAATTCCTAGAATTTTGGGGACTATGAAAGAAAGTGTTACTTTCTGGTCCCCCATCTCTCTGATCACATTGCTTTCGTCCCTGCATTCTTCAAAAAACACAGTTTACTAAACATATTCCCCTGAACATCCAGTCATAACAGTCTTACTTCTTATGTCTACTTCGTGATTTCTTCCATTTTTTGACACTGTGGTCTAGGGATTGAGATCACTGGTAATGCAACCACATCTGGTAGTGTTCTTTCATCAGTGGAGATTTTCTTCCCTCAGCACTTTGGGCACCCCTTGTGTTTTGTCGAATACTTTGTGTTGTGTTTGTAATGTGATCTTATACACTGTAAGAATATAAGGATTGTATAATTGTAGAGTATGCCAGGCCAATATAACAATTCAGAAATTCAGGGTCATTTTGATATTGATAGTGTGTGTTAGAGGTATTAATGATTTTGCCATTCTGTTCCTGATTCTAGTATTAGCGCCAAAGGGGGTGGGACTTTGAGCTAGGAATGAGGTTTTGTGTCTCCCCCTACAGGTGAGTGAAGTAGAGGTAAATGGGCAGATCGAAGCAGTATGTGAGAGTGTGTTCAGCGAGATGGAGTCTCAGGCTGTTGATGCTCTGGATTTACCGGTTTCTGGGTGCTTCCGGATGCGCAGCCACAGCTACGTACGTGCCATCGAGAAAGGCTGCTCTCAAGACGATGAAGAAGAGGAGAGAACAGCACTCCGGGCTATTTCACCCCCTCGCACCACCACTACTGTCAGAACTATACAAAGTAGCACAGGTAAGAAAAAACTGTACTACTGTTATGAATACAGCAGTACTACAGTTGAAGTACACATACCTTCCACTTTATTAGAAACCCTTACCTTCTTCTTCCACTCGCTGAGAGGATTACCTACATTATAGGTACACCACTATATACAGTCACCGAGCTGTTTATTAGGAACATTTGTACACCTACTCATTCATGTAATAATCAGCCAATCGTGTGGCAGCAGTGCAGAGACAGTCTTGCAGCTCTAGGGAATGTCAACAGGGATAGGTTTGGGTCAACATGGACCCGAATCTCAAAGGAACAGTAGGGTCAGGATTTGGCACCAAAATCAGGAATCCAGGGACTCAACATCTTGTGGAATCCATGCTATAAAGAATTGAGGCTGTTTTGAGAGGAAGGGGAGGCCTACTCAGTATCAAGTGACCTTGGGATTGTGAAAGGTGATATGTAAATATTACTTATATCATTAATATTGTTCCTAATAAAGTGCTGGGTGAGTGAAAGTGTACAATTACAGACTGTAGTCCATCTATTGTCATTCACAATCTGTTAGTGACCCTCTACCCCATTCATCATTGGTCAGTTTCTTACCACAGGACCAATGTTGACCAGGATATTTGAGGTGTGAACCGTTTTCAACATAGCGATGTCGCTGACATGGCAGTGTGTTTGGTGCTGGTACGAGTCTATTAGACAACGTGGTGATGCTGGGGTTTTTACACATATCAGTGTCACTGTTAACAGTTTTTATTTACTCACATTTTTTCCCATCTTTTCCAAACATTTATACTTTCTGGACGCTCTAAGCACTTTATTTTTATAATGTTTGAATGTTTAGTGGTAATACTTCATTATGTTCCATCAGTGTTTGTTTTGTAGTAGGAATTGTGTTTCTGTACATTTTGAGGATATACAATTCAAATTTATAGAAGCAAATCACCTCATGCATCAGTTATCTGCCACGTTGTTTACTAATAATTGGTATTGGCAGGGGTTAAATTGGACCGGAGCCCTTTCTTTCATGTGAAATAGTTTCTAATACAGTCTGCTTGAAATCCATTTAACTAGTGGATGTGACACACTGCATTCACAGAAAATCTCTGAACAGTTGTTCATTTTCACTCTGGTGTTTGGCATTGACATGTCCTCTTCATATGGTTCTATCAATATATAATCACTTAGATACATATTGAATCCTTCCTGTTGTTTCCTTATGTATGATTAGCTAAAAAATCCTGTTTGTGATGCCTCATCTTTAAGTAGCTTAGATTATTTCCCATTTGAAGGTAATTTCAAAATATTTTGTCTCATAGACATGTATCTAGATACAGCTTTCATAAATAAGGTAGCTAAATCAAATATTTGTTTATACAATAGGCCTGCATGATATTTCAGATACTGTTTTGCCAACTGACTGTTGCTAAATGTGTTCGTATTTGCACCTAACTAGCTAATAGTGTACAATGTACATTTATGTTGCTAATCAGAACAAAATTGGTTAGTGATATTATACTAGGTAGGAAGACTGGGACTTTCAGTAGTAAATTTGATTAGATGGCATTGAACACTTGGCAGTAAAGTGGTGCACAGTGGTGAACCATTTCACAAGTTTTATGTATAAACTGTATTGTCTCTACTGCCAGTCTTCTAAAAACAGAAGACAGCTGCTCCTAGCATACAGTTAAAAAAAAAGTATGGCAAGGGTTCTTAATATCCGAAGGGCGGCATCATTGTTTGGTACAGTTTGTTAAAGTTATTAGTGTGACTTTCATCTTTGCCAGAAAAGAATTAGATAATGTTTTGATATATTGATATGATTTTAATACCAAAGCAGACAAGTAAGTAATTTGATTTTAATAAGCAATGAAGACAAAAATAATGTTTTAATCACATTTTCATGACATCATTGCCCGAGTACTTCCTAAAATGCCACATAAAATGAACATATTTCTTCCCCATTGTTGACACCCAGAGAAAAAATAGTGCTCCCCCACCTTCTAAATCACATTTTAACCGTTGAGTGTCTGTCCTGAAAAATACATATTATTTACAATATTTAAAATACACACATATTATAAATAAGAGATAAGAGAAGTAAAAGTTTTGTTACTACAACTTTCATATGCAGGCATAGTATAGTGTAGGTATTTCTGTTGCTATTAATGCTATTATTGCACCACTATTTCTTCTTCTATAAGAAGTATTCAGATAATCGGTTCCATCATTTGTCTTTCTGGCTTTGTCTCACATCCTTCTTTTCCTCAATCCCCACTGTGGAAATAGAGTGAGTCAGGGGTTCTCATTCTTTATCTAACTCAGCGTGTGCGCACACACACCTACGCATATATACACAGTGGCTCTGTGTGTCATGTAATCACAGTGATTAGCATTACACTATTGTTGTAGTTACTGTCAATTAATCAGAACAATTCACAAATTAGTGGGAGCTAGTAAAAGATAGAAGAACTACTCAAATAACTGAGATGCAGTTCCAAGCCACAAAAGGTATTTGGTCCATATCTAAGCTAAAATGCTGGTGTTTAAAAACCTTCTCAAATGGCTAGAGAAGTGTGTGAGATTGGTGAGGAAGTGGAAAGAGGAATAGAGAGTGAAAGAGAGGGAAAACAAGTAGCAGAGAGTGGAAGGAAGGAGCTGAGGACAAGGATATAGGTCACTCTCTGACAAATGATGTCTTCTCATAATTACACAAGTGCAAAACCTCAGAGAAATGTTATGTGTGTTTAATGCTGTCTCATTAATGTACTCTCATTTATTAAGTGCAAGTTCTTAATAACTGTCCTGACTACTCTAAGAACCAGTAAATGCAGTCAGCATGTAGTAGGCCAGTGCAGACAGAATAGTTCTCAGTGAAAAATGTTACTTAATCAATTTTATAAATGCACTTTGCAGCAGCAGAAACTGAAGATAGAGATGTACCATTTGGCTTTTTTAATGCATTACATAAAAGCTGTATAAGCCAGTTTCCATTCCAGTCCTTTGTTGTAAGCACTATATGGCCATAAGTATGTGTCAGCGGTCAACTGTAAGTGCTGTTATTTTGAAATAGACCACTTACAAAGCGGGGCCACCACTCACAGAACGAAGCCGCCAAATGCTGACTTGCAATGCACATAACAGTCGCCTGTCCTCTCCAGGGTTTGAACTAGGACCTTAAGTTCCAGTGAGGGGTAATGTTCATGCTATAGCATACAAAAGCATTTTAGACAGTTATATGCTTCTAACTTTGTAGCAACAGTTTGGGGAAGGCCCTCTCTGTTTCCAGCATGACTGTGCCTCTGTGCTCAAAGCCTGACCTGCACAGAGCCCTGACCTCATCCTCACTGAACACCTTTGGGATGAACTGAAATTTTACAGAGTGCTGTATGTTATTATATAGTGATCTTATAATGGAATTAAAGATGAACCTCTCTTTCAGCATAGTCAAGCAGGTTTTTAAAGATTTGTTTAAAAAGCAATGAAATGAAAAACAGAAAATATGATTGGGCTTTGAGAGTCTGGAGAGGCTTATTCTACCATTTAGTTCCCACATGTATTTCCAATAAGCCCAGTCATTGTTTTATTTCAGAATATGATTGATTTTAATAATTAATAAGCTTACCAACACCACAAACACTCTTTAAAGAATGACTAAGAACAGATATGTAAACTGAAAAGAACATGCATTCAAGCTGAAGTTGTTCCCTTTTCTGAAACCACTTATTCTACTGGGTCGCTGGGGGGTGCTGGAGCCTATCCCAGCAGTCACTGGGTGGAAGGCAGGATACACCCTGGACAGGTTGGTGAACTTACACTGCTCAGCTAATCAGTCTGCTAATCATATTTATTTAGATTTTTTATGTATTCATGTCATTATTTTTACAAAGCTGTACATATTTAAATTAAATGTAAGTGTGGGCCTTGTAACTAATGCATCTGTTTAAGTTAAAGCGTTGTTCTATTTTACTAAACGTGTTATGTGCATCAGTTGAGTCCTTGCAATGAAAAAGAGTAAATGTGACTTTTTTTTGTAAAAATCATATGTGCCTGATATAGCATTGTTTGATGCCCTGTATTTAAAATAACAGTGTCACTAAAACACACATAAATAATAGTTTGGTTAGGTTAATGTTGCGGAAGAGCAAAGCAGATGCAAAATTAAAAGAAAGTGGCGTAAAAATCCTCCATGTCTGTGAACTTTGAATTTGTAAAGATGATTCTAAGAACATGGAAAATAAACTCTGTTTTACTTACAGTACACCTCAAATATGATGTAGGCCTACTGCTTAAAAACACGAAAGTGTGGAAGGTGTTGTCATGCTACATTGTAGCCAGCTATGCTTAAAAAGTGTAATTTAGTTCTCAAAAGCATATATAGTGAAATTAAACTTCTGATTTAGGTTACAAAGTTTAAAGTTCTCTAGTTCAATTCTTAGTCAGGAAGCAGTTTATTTCAAGCACTAAGAACAAGAACAATTCTTTTTTCTCAGATGTCATATTCTGTCATATTTTGAATATACACTGGGAAAAGGATGGGATTACTGGGGGGCTTTCCCTTTGTCTAGCTGCCAGAGAAAGGAATGCTGTTCATCCTGGAAATGTCTGTTATTTGTACACAGCCAACAAGTTCTATAAAATTGGAATATATTTTGTAAAGTGTATAATGCATTTGTCTGCAGTTTTTTTGACTTGTTTACCTCTCTCGCGCTCTTAATCTCTCTCTCTCTCTCTCTCTCTCTCTCTCTCTCTCTCTCTCTCTCTCTCTCTCTCCCTCTCTCCCCCTCCCTCCCTCCCTCCCTCCCTCTTTCTCTCTCCCTCCCTCCCTCCCTCCCTCTTTCTCTCTCCCTCCCTCCTCCTCCCTCCCTCTTTCTCTCTCCCTCCCTCCCTCCCTCCCTCTTTCTCTCTCTCTCCCTCCCTCCCTCCCTCCCTCTTTCTCTCTCTCTATCTTTCCTTTTCTGGATGCTGTTTGTCATCTGTTAAGAAGGCAGTGTATCAGTCAGGCCTCACTGCAAGCTCAGCACTCTCCAACCACAATCCGTACACACACACACACACTCCGTTTCTCTGCCCTGCAATTGTGTATGCTCTATATATATGGTAGAACTCGACGTTTGGTTTTGTGTGCCTTTGAATGATTTATGGCAGATGTGAGAACACAATAAGTGCAGTGCAGCGTCGAGAGCATTTCCTCCCACTGCTGACAATCTAACTCTCTAAGGCCTCTCTGGAGCAAAGGAAGAGAAAGTAGAATCCCATCACTGAAAACATCCTCCTTGTTCACAGTGCTTTGATGAGTAGCATTTTTCCTCATACTAGGGCAATACGATTTGTTAATTATTATCATGATATTGGCCTTTGCATTACTGCAATCACAGAAGACTGGATTATGCAAATAAGCCCTTTAACCAAAAAGAATGTATGTTTACTGTATAGTGTGAGCATCTCGACCAACCTTGACTGATATAAATCAAGGTGATGATGTAACCCAAGAAAAGTAAATTATTTTGGTTTAAATAATACAGGCCAAAGTTTAAACATCACATTATTGATATACCTATGTGTTTTAAACATTTTGCAAGCCATGCGTCACAATAGATACCAATATGATTGCAGTACAGGTTTGTTTTCATATACTGCATTCACACTTGCCTACTAAGCTCCAAGTCCATAAACCTAACCCTAGCCTTGGAACTAATCTTAACCCTAACCCTGGCCCTAATCCTAACCCTAACTTTAACCTTAAACCATAACCTAATCCCAAAGCCCTGGTCTAAATTCTAACCCTAACACTGCTGAGAATCAATATTTTTTTTGTGTCTGTGTTTTTTTTTTTTTAAACAATTTCAACATCTGTAGACAATCTAGATTGGGCTATCCAAATCAAATCGAACCAAATGTTGTGCTGTCAGAGAAAACAGACTGCACTGATGGTTCAGTTTTTCCTGAAACAGTGTACCAGATAATACCCTCACCCTGCACACAGAAGGATTCCGTTCCCCATCCAAGCAGAACCTGTGCATAAGTCTGCTACCACTACATTCTTCTACAATCCTTTTCCCTCTGAATAAGAGTATCTGCTACATATGTAAAGGTATTGTTTTCCACTGTTTCCCCCCAAAAATATGTTAAACTTAAAAGAAAATGGCTCATGACTTTTTATAAGGGTGTTGATGTGCCGCATAAATTTATGTTTATTTCGGAGTGTGCAAACAGCACTTCTAATAAGATCATTAAAGAAAATAGTTATTTCATCTATATTCAACACCAAATGGAGTCCAGAGACAAGTTTTACCGTTTTAGCCAAAGAAAAGAAGCCAAGTTCCACCTTAAAAGCAGTCAGGTGCCGGAACATAACTGCTGCACCATTTAAAGTGGAACAAAAACTTCCAATAAGATACTGGCAAATAAAACGTCAGCTTCAGCTTTGTTCATTTAGCATCATTTTGCTGTCTTTTCTGTAATCTTTGTTAAGTTGGTTGTTTTGGTTTCTATTGTCATCTAAACTCTGTTAAAAATAGCAGCTGTTTTTAGTTTGCTAAGCAAGTTTTGGCGCAGAGTTAGTTCTTATTTTAATTCTATGCACCCGATATTCCTAAAATCATCAAAAATTATTATTTTTAAATATAACTTTTTAAATGAAGTTTAATAGTATTTTGAACATTCTTTTTTAATGTTGTGGTGCACTACTCTTTGGGTATACCATTATGTCTGTCATGGTTATCTGTGTACAATGGATTTTGTATTTTATTTTTATATATTAAAAAGGTAATATACAGCCATACACTGCTAACATTCTGTCATTAAAAGGCTGTATTATTGTTACCATTATTTTTGGTGTTCAGTGTTGAAAAAGCCTTAAATTAGCTGAATAATGCATACTGACTTGATTAGGACTTGGGACTCGACTTGAGACTTGCCTGTATTGAAGTTGAACTGGACTTGAGACTTGCCTGTGCTGACTCAGGATTTGAGATTCAAGAGATTCTTGACATGGGACTTGACTCGGGACTCGAGTGTCAACACTTGAGACTTGCTTGTTACATGCAACTTGGTGACTTGTTCCCACCTCTGCTATTTGCTAACAGTAGCTTTTAGTTTGTTGTCTTCCTCATCTGATGAGTCGTCCATCCATTTGCTCCATTGTAATCACAGTTATTTGACTGCAATAATAAATTCAGCAAGTTCTTTCTGCATTCGCCAGTTAGCAGAGGAAAAAAAGTTCTAAATTCAAAAAGCCTGCTCTCAAGTATCTTCCCCACCTTCCTCCTGCCTCCTCAAGAGGAAGGTTTTCCTGGTCTCACTCTAGAGACTACTGCGTCACTGCTGCATAGATGTGAGTTGGCATGTTTTTAGACATAGTGGATTGTTGTAAAGTCAAACATTTACACTCATATTTACTAAAAAATCCCTAAACTCACTGTAAAATTTCTTCATACAATCAGACAACCACCTAAAAAACAACCCTAAGGTAAGTGTATCCAACAGGACTTGGTATGGTTAAAAATAAATTGTATCGAAACAAAAACTGATGCATTGATTTTCATATCAGTTACTGAATAATACTTTTTTTTATTACTAACCAAAAGTGGATTTGGCTTAATTTAGAAATGAGTTTAATGTACTAGAAGTGGGTGTATTTACTGATTGCAGTGAACTGCAGACTAATCATGAAGCACTTATAATGAAACATTAACATGCTTATTTAAAGTAAATTAGACAGCCAGTCACCAGTCTAGATTTTGGAACATGCATACCTGGGGGTTGCAAAGCCTGACTATGTAGGTATTGTAATTCAGTGTTCAGTGACACACAGCTGAATTGGCAGTATTGAAGTAATTCGCTTGGGACCAAAAAGATTGAATTTTCGCTTACACAGTCTTAGTTTCAATCACTAAAAACCAAAGGCTGAAATATTTATGTACATTCATGGCTCTGCTGTTTGTGCTCAATGCAACATATGCATTTAGCCGTTAAATCTCAGGTTTGCCAAGTGTCCTAATACTTCTTAAAAATGGTATGAATTGAATAAGCCCACAGAAGTGATTGAAATTCTATATATTTGGCTCATTTTGGTCTTTCATTCAGAGATATATATACTCCCAATGGGATAGACTCCCAGTAATTTTGGAAGTTATAATATAGAACTATCACTGAACTAGCACTTAAACTTTATTCAAGCTTGGCCTCAAATTGTGTCGAGAGGAGGGCCAAAAATAATCCTTTAGCTTTTATAATTACATAACTCAGCGGTTCTAATCCAGATATACATTAATGGGACACGAAAACCGGGTAATCACCCATTAAAGCAGATTACATTGGATTGCACATATTTTTAACAAATGCTAAGATCTTCGATATATTGCCTGTAGTTTGTGGAGCATGTGACAACAGACAGTTCACTTTAAACAGAATTAAAATTAGATGTGAAATGACGACAGCTCTGAGCATGTTAATGTGTAAAGCTTTTATCTGGATATATTGGAAGCTTTGAGTTGCTGTGATGACTAGCGTTAGCAAAAATGGCATGGATTAGCAGTGTGAAGGGTGCTGACTCTAATGGCTCTTTTAATAACCTTTCAAGGTGGCCTATGGTGTACAGTGGCCTCCACAAATATTGCCACATCTGTTAGATATGAGCAAAGTGGGCTGTAAAAAAGAACATTCCTTATTGCTTATCCTTTTGATCTTTCATTCAAAACCTTAACAAAAATGCAACTGGAGATGTTCTGACGGGAAAAGAATGCATGTCTATATTAACCCCACCCACACTGAGGAGGATGGTTCAAAGGGCTAAAGAATCTCCAAGGATCATAGCTGGGAAATTCCAGACGTTAGTTAGGTCTTGGGGTTAGAACGTCTCCCAAACTACAATCAGACGTCACCTACATAACCATAAGTTGTTTGGGAGGGTTGGCAAAAGAAAGCCTCTGCTGTCAAGAGCCAACAAACTCAAGCACCTACAGTTATGGAATGTGAAGGATCTGGAGAAATTCTGTATGGAGGTATGGTCTCGGATCCCTTCCCATGTGTTCAAGGGTGCCAACAATAAGAAAAATGTTTATTTCATAATAAGACTTTTTTTTTTTCTTTTAATCATTGTACTTCAGATAGATGTGTATTTTGAATGAAAGATCAAAAAGATCAGCAATAACATTATTTTACAGCCTGTTTTGCTGTTTACCAGGGTGCCAATATTTGTGTGTGTAAAATGAAACTTTGTTTTTAATTATTTCTCAGTCATTGCTCATTGAAACAGGCAGAGAAATTCTATTGAAAGTGCATATTCCACGCTTTCGATCAAGGAGAAGAGATATTTTATCATGATTTGAACTTGTGCATAGTCTTGTTTTTCACATATATCTTTTATATAAATTTTTTCATGTTTTTGACATTTCCTGAGGAACTATTTCATGTAAATTGAACATCTAACAAAATAACACCAGACTTCTAAGGGTTAACGACATTGACCCTATAAAGCCAAAAGAAGGGTCTCATGGCCTGTTATGTTCTATTAATACATAAAAGCAAATGTAATGTAACGAAAAGCAGCATTACCACTAGAGATTTCCATGAAATGGAATCAGATAAAAAGTGACATCAGACGTAGTGTACATATTAAACTGCATGATCTTAATGGCATTGTCATATGGTCTTACAATGATACATTGCATATATATATGTATATATATTACAAATATGAATACATAAATATGATAAAACACAAATATTGCTTATCAGTCATATCTGAGAACTATCTGCATGTGGTCCTAATATTCTGATGAGCATGTGTGACTGACAATCCTCAACACTCCTATCCTGAAGTGCCACTGAAGCAGAACAATACACATCAGTGTGAGCAGAGAGAAATGAGTGAAATGGCCTTCATACGCAGGCCATATAGTAGACCCCACTTTGTTCTTGACTCTTTTATATGGCAACACCAGAAAGAAGGTAATTTCTGATGCAGTGTATTTCTTTCCAAGTTTCAAGTAAAGTGATAGTATGCATATGCTTGTCATTATGAGCATGGATCATTATTGAAAGACATATAATATTGTAGCCCAATTTTAGAAACTTGAGAAGTTGTGCACGAGAAGTCGTGGTTTAGGTCAGCAGTAACACTTGAATAAGAAAGGCATATAGCATGTTTACTTCATCAAACCAGTGAAACAACAGTTTAACAGAAATAGCTAAGTTTATCTTACAAGATCAGTGTTATTCCAATACATACTAGCTATATGACATTAACAGCTCTCTGTCACCCCCTTGTGGTAGGTACAGAATAGTAATGACTGTAGTAAAAACTAGGGCCTCTGCATCACTTATTTCTCTTCTGAACCAACAGCTTTTTTTTTCCCTTACTATGTGTGAGGGTGTATGGCAACTCTGCCAAAGAAACTGTAAGTGTCTTTGCACACACAAAAACACAGACATATGTGTATAAAAAATATATATATATATATATATATATATATATATAAAATATATGTGTGTGTGTGTGTCTGTGTTTTTGTGTGTGTATCTAAAATGGAGTATGTAAGGTAAGGGCTTACCATACATAAGTACAAAGTAAAAAATACAAAGTAAATCATGGACTTACAGTTTCTTAGGCAGAGTCACCATACACCCTCACACATAGTAAGGGAAAAAATGCTGTCGGTTCAGAAGAGAAATAAGTGATGCAGAGGCCCTGGTTTTTTACTGCAGTCATTACTATTCTGTACCTACCACGAGGGGGTGACAGAGAGCTGTTAATGTTATATAGCTAGTATGTATTGGAATAACACTGATCTTGTAAGATAAACTTAGGTATTTCTGTTAAACGCTTGTTTCACTGGTTTAATGAAATAAACATGCTATATGCCTTTCTTAGTCAAGTGTTACTGCTGACCTAAACCACGACTTCTCGTGCACAACTTCTCAAGTTTCTAAAATTGGGCTACAATATTATACGTCTTTCAATAATAATCCATGCTCATAATGACAAGCATATGCATACTATCACTTTACTTGAAACTTGCAAAGAAATACACTGCATCAAAAATTACTATATGCCTTATTCCATTACAGATAAGTAAAATTCATAAGTTTTTAATGCCCCAGGGAACCTCTTGTGATCATACAATACCCATGTGCAAAGCCCTGTGAATAACTTTCCTATGGCCAGTGTACTCCTCCTCTTTCAGTGTAAACTAGGTGGTATTAATCACAAGGCTAAAGGTGGAGAAAGCTAACAACCAAGCAGAAACTAACCTAGCAAGCATAACTGTGCAGTCAAGCTCAGTTGTCAGTCTGCCTGTCATCTGTCCATCCGTCTATTCAAACAGTCATTTGTTCAGCATTCTCTCGATGCACATCCAGCAGTGAAGGGAATAAGAACCTTCTTTCTGTTGTTGCCATATAAAAGACGGATAATGTTTTACTGAGTCAAGAACAAAGTAGGGTCTACTATATGGCCTGCGTATGAAGAGGCCATTTCACTAATTTCTCTCTGCTCACACTGATGTGTATTGTTCTGCTTCAGTGGCACTTCAGGATAGGAGTGTTGAGGATTGTCAGTCACACATGCTCATCAGAATATTAGGACCACATGCAGATAGTTCTCAGATGTGACTGATAAGCAATATTTGTGTTTTATCATATTTATGTGTTGTTTTTTCGTCCAAACTTTGCAGGAATAATATAACAATCAATTTCAGTATCACATAAGCAGTTTTAATATTTTATGTTCCCTGAGACTTCATTGTATGTCTCTGTGTGTGTTTGAGTTTCTTTGGCACTGTCAATAGAATGTGTTGTGAATATGTTTTTGAATGCATTATAATGTGTAATGGATGTGTACATAGGTTTTTTTTTTTTTGATATAGTATTCATAGAAAGTGTTACAAATATTTCTTAAAGGCCAAGATATTTAATAGTTTATGATTGGGTTTCCATTTTCCAAAATGAAACTGTACGTTAAAATAGGGGATCTTAGTTTTAGTCACCATCAGGAATAGTAAGGAAAGAGGGGTAAAAGAGAAGTAAGGGGCACAGGTTTTGGGCAAAATCAGATCAGAGGGGGTTATTATGTAATCATTCCATTTAGATCAAATCTGCCAGAAAATGTCCATTTGAATTCTCAGGAAAACGTCAGCCTTTCCATAATAAAGACTTCATACATTCAATCAATCCAGTATATGCATTTGTGCACTTACTGGGAGCTATTTAGACCTTTAGCACTTTTCTACCATTTTGTCTTTTAAAAAGCTATTGGTGTTATCAGAACAATGGACTGCCCACCCCAGAGCCCACACCTCAATATCACTGAATGTGTTTGGGAATACTTGGATACTGAGAAGCAAAAAATGCAACCAGCTTCTGAGACTGAACTTTGGAGGTATGTCAAAATAGTCCAGCAGATTTCTTTGAAAAACTGAAAGTCTTCCGAAAAGAATGGAAGCTGTAAAATAGGCAAAGGGTAGACACACTAAATACTGAAAAAACTGAAATTATATTATATAATAGTTGTTGAGACTTCTGTATAATTTTCTGCTTGTTTCCTGACGCTTAAAAATGTCTAACTTGTGGTTAATGGCAGGAAATTACACCAATGAAGGATGGTCTCTGACTTTGGCAGGACACTGTACATACAATTACGATACTGTAAATACAAAACTAAAATAAGATATAAGTCTTAAAAAGATCTTGTTTCAAATTTGTACATTTATTCATGTATTTATATGGCAGTTATTTCTTAAATATGCGTAGTTCCGTCACGCCCCGCCTCCTCTGCTAAGATTGGCCAATAGTTGACGTATAGTCAATCCTGACGCAAAAGGCGTAAGGCCACTAGCCAATCTCCCCTACACACAGACGCTCCGCGCGCAACACAGTTCTGAAGGAAAACACGAAACCGTAAGCCGAGCTGGAGTTTTTAACGAAAGTGAAGCGATTCCTTCAGTCGCTTTTTTGTCTCGTTTTTTCCCCGGAGTCCGTTTACCAAAGACTACAGGGTATGTGTGACAGCTGGATCCGCCGCCTCCGTGAGTACACGCCCTCCACACACACACACACGCGGATTCTGGAGAGTGTCAGCCTCACTTTCTGCTTACTCATACCGGCAGCGCAGCGAGTTCAGTGATTGAAACCAAACCGAGCCCTCAACGGCAAGAGCACTTTATGTACAAGCATGAATAGCAAAATCGACTTCTTGCTGAAATAAATAAGCGTTAAACTATAAATAATCTCCGGTAATTATGCCAAGTTAATCAAGAACTTAAATAATAGTCTATATTAAAAATAACTGATCAAGTTGAAGTTAAATGGGTACTTAATAAGAATAATAAATTGTATTTATATAGCATACTTTCATGACAGCATCAACTCAAGGCACTTCACAAAAAAACAAAAACAAAACTGAAGTATCTTCTTAAAAAGAATAGGAAACTTGACCAAGACTTGTGTAGCTGTGTTGCCAGCGTGTGCCCTGCCTACTTCACCTGCTCTGTTTTATCACATAAAACAGTAAGCTGATAGTTCCTCTCTAATTAAGACTGTGTGTTCTCATGTACAACCTTATATTGTAGTTAAGCTGTTGTGTTCTATTATTGTGAATAAATTATCAGACGGAACGTGGTATGAGAGAGAGACAGCTCTGTTCAGCGTACTATTTTTGTGTGTCATGTGATAAAGCAGACCAGGTGCAGTAGGCAGGGCACATGTTGGCACCAAAGCTACATACAAACTCCCTCAGAAGTATGAGATCTATGTAGGTCAAGGCACTAAATATTTTGGAAATTATTTTGTTAGAGGCCCAACCGGACACGGAATGGGGTTGGTATGGCCTTTCGAGTAGTTGTCATCCAGGTGGTGGTGCACTGAAGTGACAAGCTCACATGTCTGCAATACTTTCATTATCCAGAGGAAAGCTGTGTCGCACCATCGCCTCTAGTTCAACTCAGTCTGGATGATCTTGGTCCAAAACTCCAAAGCAAAATCACTCCAACCAGTTAAAACACAGGTTCTCAAATCAGTGCTCAGTTTACTCCAACCAATTTTGCAGCACTTGGAGGAATAGAGGAAAAACATTGAGCATCTGGAGGACTCTAAGGACCGGTTTGAGAACC